>NC_089210.1:2088375-2163375 GCF_963930695.1 Labrus bergylta | reverse complement strand
CCACAGAGCGCTAAAGACTGATTTTGCTGTCTGACCTTTATCTGAATAACTAAGTAAGTACAGAAAAGCAGAAGTAATTTCAGTTATAATCACTGTACCTCTACTAATTTTTCTATTTTGAAGCAAAGTGTCGCAGCACACAACAAACAAGATCAAACATCACTGTGTTGTGAGTACAAAGATTGTGTGTGTGTGTGTGTGTGTGTGTGTGTGTGTGTGTGTGTGTGTGTGTGTGTGTGTGTGTGTGTGTGTGTGTGTGTGTGTGTGTGTGTGTGTGTGTGTGTGTGTGTGTGTGTGTGTGTGTGTGTGTGTATACCTCGCAGCGGCCCAGCAGGCCCGTCTCCTGCAGCCTGGACCAGATGCTTTGCACTCTCCCAGCATGCTCCGGGTGGATGTGAGCGTTGCCACACACACACTGATGCTTCAACATCAGACTGTCGTACACGAGCCCTGCAGGGAGACACATGAAAATAACAAGATATTATATAAAAAAAGCAGAAAACAGCATTTATACACACTAACCACTAACACTATGAATGGACCTATGGATAAAACTATGAGTTGTAGTTACAGTGCAGCACCACAAGGTGTCAGTAGCAACAAGTGAAATATGTGACAGACAAGCAGGACGTTGATTTCACCACAATCATTCTTGTATAACCTCAGATATGACACACAGTTTGATGGCTATTTATGGTTATGGTGAATCTATTTTACCATCACACGTATATGAAGACATAATGCACGAGGGTTAGATGATATAATCTTTTTTTTTTCACTACATGGATTAAGAAATTTCCATTTATCATGCATCATCGAGCATTGTTGTTTTTGTGTAAAGAGAAACAATGCCAAGCAACAAGCAGGGGGGCTTGTGGTAGGCGGTCTGACACAGATGATGTCAAATTGTCATTCATTAAAAAAAAAAATCAGATATGCACACACACACATACTTACACACACACCAGACACACACACACACACACAAATCTGACCAGTAGTGAAGAGGTGTTTGACGGGATGGACTGTGCCTGCAGGCGAGGACTGTGCTCTTCCCAGGGGTCTGTGGGGCAGCGAAGACTGGAACACGCCCAGGTGCTGCAAGGCCTGATGGGTGAAGAGAGACGGGGTGGGGGTGGGGGGGAGAGAAAGTTATGATTCATTGCAGAAGGATGACTCAGAGATGTATTCATTCACTGCGATGGAGGACAGTGTGTGTGTGTGTGGGTGTATTAAACCTGGCTGAATGCTTAACACTAACACCACTCCTGCCTCATCACACAGAGAAATAACTATGATCTTAAATGTATCACTGAATGAAAAATAAGTTTGTAGAAAGCAGCAACCTCAATGTTAGAAAATGAATCCAATGTGGACGAGCAGAAAACTGCAGTTCCTCAAGTGTCCACTAGAGGCCACAAAAGTTTGTTTATCTCCATTGAAACCCAAATTAAACCATCGGACTGTGACGTCCCACAACCACCGCCCGACGCCAAGTCACCACCATCGCACTGTGACGTCCCACAACCACCGCCCAACGCCAAGTCACCATCATCGCACTGTGACGTCCCACAACCACCGCCCGACGCCAAGTCACCACCATCGGACTGTGTCGTCACAACCACCGCCCGACGCCGAGTCACCACCATCGCACTGTGACGTCCCACAACCACCGCCCGACGCCGAGTCACCACCATCGGACTGTGTCGTCACAACCACCGCCCGACGCCGAGTCACCATCATCGCACTGTGACGTCCCACAACCACCGCCCGACGCCAAGTCACCACCATCGGACTGTGACGTCCCACAACCACCGCCCGACGCCAAATCACCACCATCGGACTGTGTCGTCACAACCACCGCCCGACGCCGAGTCACCACCATCGGACTGTGTCGTCACAACCACCGCCCGACGCCGAGTCACCACCATCGGACTGTGTCGTCACAACCACCGCCCGACGCCAAGTCACCACCATCGGACTGTGACGTCCCACAACCACCGCCCGACGCCAAGTCACCACCATCGGACTGTGTCGTCACAACCACCGCCCGACGCCGAGTCACCACCATCGGACTGTGTCGTCACAACCACCGCCCGACGCCGAGTCACCACCATCGGACTGTGTCGTCACAACCACCGCCCGACGCCAAGTCACCACCATCGGACTGTGACGTCCCACAACCACCGCCCGACGCCAAGTCACCACCATCGCACTGTGACATCACAACCACCGCCTGACGCCCAGCCTCCACCATCGGACTGTGTCGTCACAACCACCGCCCGACGCCAAGTCACCACCATCGGACTGTGTCGTCACAACCACCGCCCGACGCCAAGTCACCACCATCGGACTGTGACGTCCCACAACCACCGCCCGACGCCAAGTCACCACCATCGGACTGTGACGTCCCACAACCACCGCCCGACGACAAGTCACCACCATCGCACTGTGACGTCCCACAACCACCACCCGACGCCAAGTCACCACCATCGGACTGTGACGTCCCACAACCACCGCCCGACGCCAAGTCACCACCATCGGACTGTGTCGTCACAACCACCGCCCGACGCCGAGTCACCACCATCGGACTGTGTCGTCACAACCACCGCCTGACACCAAGTCACCACCATCGGACTGTGTCGTCACAACCACCGCCCGACGCCAAGTCACCACCATCGGACTGTGTTGTCACAACCACCGCCCGACGCCAAGTCACCACCATCGGACTGTGACATCACAACCACTGCCTGACATCCAGCAACCACCAGGGTGTTATGCAGCGAATTGCTTCTGCCTGCTTTTGCTCTATTTTACTTTTTATTCTACGTACATCAAAGCCTGCTGTTACGTGATTGGTCAATACCAGACTAAAAACGTACTACCCACAGGAACCAGAGCACTGATAAAAATCCAGACCCCTTCGGCACAGAATGTACTTTTTATTTCATGTTGAATTTTCAGACACAGATGAATAAAAGAGTTAAATTTGTAATGAAATCAAAAAGAGATTTTAAAGTGTAAAGAAACGCAAAGTCACAGATGGAGCTTTGAACAATCCTTTCATTGATAAAAAATCAGCTTCGAGCCTTTCATGACGTCAGCAACTTTAACATCTGTGTAAAGTTTAAATGACTGTCCTGAAACTTCACTACACTTGTGTGTGTGTGTGTGTGTGTGTGTGTGTGTGTGTGTGTGTGTGAGAGAGAGAGCTTGAGATCTGTGTGTGTGTGTGTGTGTGTGTGTGTGTGTGAGAGAGAGTTTGAGATCTGTGTGTGTGTGTGTGTGTGTATGTGTGTGAGAGAGAGAGTTTGAGATCTGTGTGTGTGTGTGTGTGTGTGTGTGTGTGTGTGTGTGTGTGTGTGTGTGTGAGAGAGAGAGTTTGAGATCTGTGTGTGTGTGTGTGTCCGCACTGCAGTCACACACATATTCCAGTGTCTATATATAAGGGGTGTTGCTGTGCTCCCTGCTGCGATCTCTGTGACTCATCATGCGTGGGTGGACTCTAACAAACACACGCACGCACGCACGCACGCACGCACGCACGCACGAAGACATACAGACATACAGGAACACACACACAGCGATGAGTCCAGTGGTTGAGTCACCAGCCAGTGATGTCACTGCAGCGTCAACAATTGTCACTGTGTGTGTGTGTGTGTGTGTGTGTGTGTGTGTGTGTGTGTGTGTGTGTGAGACGGTCGAGTTCCCCTGGACACCTGCGTGGAGGCTCCTTTGTTTCGCCTGCCATCTTTCTTATCTTTGTTCGGTGACATTTGGTGTCCTTCAAATGGCATAGATGTCGTACAGAAAGTATTTCATGCTACATGTTTGTCACAAAGTGTCGCTCGTAGGTGTCGAAAAACTGAAGTGTTGTTTCAAATTCAAATTCAAATCCCACCTTTTCCTGTTACTGCAAAATGTCAAAGCTCTCTTCCGATGACTCATTCGATTCTTTAGTTTGTACCAAAAACAAAAAAAAACATCCGGATAAATGTTGACTATACATTTTGGATTGGTTCATTTAACCCTTCCCTTCAAAAAACGCTGCAGCGTCCTCAAGAAGAAGAAAACACCGCCCGTCATGAAAACAGGTAAGAGGAGTGTCCCCAATAAACGATAATAATGTAAGAGGAGCGCAAAACAACATATTAAAAATGTTGCCGCTTTTTTAATCCTTCTCTTCTCACTCTCTATTATTTTTTATATATTTGATTTAAGAAGTTCACAGCGGGATAAAAGCAGAAGAAGAAGAAGACAGCAGGGTAATGAGGGAAAGGTAAAAATGTATTTTCTTTGTTTTTGGCTTTATGACTTAGTAACAAATCGTGCATTAATTAACCCATTAACCAATTAGATTCAATCTTTGATCAGCCAATAAAAGTCTTTGACACGACTTCTCACTCGAACAACCAAACAAATCTGTTCAATATTTAGTTCCACGCTGACGTTTCAGGCGAGGTCGCAGGGTCAGGACAATGAAAATAAATTAAAGATACATCTCTAAAGCTCATCGAACAACAATGTGCAGCTTCATCGATTAATTAAGCATTCACCAAAACGAACACTCAACTGTGATAGCATAGCAGCTCAGGATTTCTCAGGATCAAAACAATGATGTGAGGGTGAAAAACACCTGAGGAGACGTCAGGTTTGTACCGAGGTAAGAGGCCAACAGAGAGCGTTGGTGAATCAGATATCTAACACACAGCAACATCTGTAACTGAGCAAACACAGCGAGAAAAGAGCTCCAGGTCTGATGATGATTCACGCGTGTGATTCATCCCTCTGTGGGATGAAGCAGTGCAAACCAAAAACGTCCTGAGGTTAAGAAGACCCAGACCCCGGGACCTCAGAGCAGATCTTTATTACTGCTATTAAATCTGATGTGATCCCATGTTTAAACTGGATGTTAAGTGCATCACCTAAAAATCTCTCGTGTTTCAGCTACTTTTTTTCTTATCAGTAAAGTGACACCAAAGCGTATCATAAGTGTGAGGTCGTTCAGAGTTGTGCAAGTACACTCAGAACTTTTCATGCACAAACATAAGAGTGACACGTTCAGTCTCCATCACTTTGAAACACTCACCTGCGAGTAGCTCCCCCTGTCATCCTCGTCTCCCTCCCTCAGCTGGATGATGTCATCGTCCTCTTCCTCCTCGTCCAGCTCGCTCTCCGTGCTCTCCCCTTTCACGTGCACCTCCCCGTGTTCCTCTTCGCCTTTTATGTGTGCGCAAAGTCGCTCGGAGGAGTGCGTGCTGTCGTCAGATCCCTCCTTCTGAAGCCTGATTGGACAGAATAAAAATGACTTTTAGGTTTCTAGTTCATAAAGGTTAAAACAAATGAATCAGTCAGACTGAATTTGCTCACCTGTGTAAGCTCGCCCCTCCGTCGTCCTCCTGCATGTCGTTGGTCTCTGTTAGCTCCTCCTCCGTCTCCTCTGGATGTGTGGGTGGCGGCCTGGGAAGCTCCGTCCCCTTTGATAGCATCTAAACACAACGAGAAGTCGGTATAAGCGAAAGTCTGCACATACAGCGGCGGTGTGTGTGTGTGTGTGTGTGTGTGTGTTTACATGAACGTGTGTACCTTGTAGTGTTTCTCCAGGAAGTGTTGGTGTTGCTGTTGGACCACCAGCTGCTGAAGGGCCTGGGGGGACTGCGGCAAAGGCGCGCTCTGGGTCCGAGCCAACGGCCGATGGCGAGGCAGCTTGTTGACCGACCGCATGCCGCTGGACACGCCTCTTTCTGCCGTAACCAGGGGCGACTGACTGTACATGGGGACTGCAACAGAAAGACAATGAAATGAAAACGATGGACATATATGTGTGTGTGTGTGTGTGTGTGTGTGTGTGTGTGTGTGTGTGTGTGTACCTGCTAACATGGCGGTCTGTTGTCTGGCCTGTTCCAGCAGTAACACGTGCTGCAGTAACGAGGAATGTGCGGAATGAGAGCTGGGGGGCGGAGTCTCCACATCATGTCCCACCCCTGCAAAGAAACGTTATTGTTTGTCACTTATTCAACAAACACAATAAAATCAAGAGGCTGTCCGTTATATTTAGAGAATTTCAGGACATTTAACCGGCAATCCCGCCCCCGAACCTCAACCAACGCCTAAACAGACCGAGCACTGACCACCTAACTGCAAATCTCAGCTCACAGGTGTCGCTCCGTTAAGTTGTGACATATAAATATGAGTGATGTTAAACTTACCTGCAGGTAGGGAAGATGTAGAGAGAAACTTCCCCGTCAGAGCTCCGCCCCCTCGCAGTGATTGGATGGCTAGACGCTCGGCCTCTTGCTGGGAGGACAGTTTCTGGGGGGCCTTAAGGGGGAGAGAGAGACATGGCCATATCTGTTCTTAATCTGTGCAAGGGACACTGACAATATGGCCGACATGACAAGAAGAAACCTAATGTTTTTTAAAAAATCTGCGTCGACTCACCGTGATATGTGTGTTCGCAGGGAGTCCCAGGGAGATATTTGGCAAAGACGGCGAGGTGTAGAGATTCAGAGGACTCAATGTCCCATCAGCCCCCAGCGTCTGATGGAGAGACCTCAGCTGCAGAGAGGACGACAGACGACACACATGGAAGAAATTCTCCATTAGATTCAAAATTACAGAGACATTAAGCGATGCACCATCGTAATCATTCTCTGCCAATATTGTTTATAAATAAAGTGTGTGTGTGTGTGTGTGTGTGTGTGTGTGTGTGTGTGTGTGTGTTTACCTCTGTCTGTATGTTGGGGACAGATCCTGTGTTGCCGTTGGCGATGGCTGAATTGGAACTGTTGGGACTGCTGGGACCCGAACCTGGAGCGCTATTACAGAGAGAGGACACTGGGCGAGAGACACAGAGAGAGAGAGAGAGAGAGAATGTGATCAGTCTTCAAGTTCAATAATAAGAGTCACAATTCTCATTTTGTCGTATAACAGCTTGCATCTGTGTGTGTGCGTGTTCATATCCTAAGAAGCGAAAACGAGAGAATAAGATCGAAATAGGCTTTAAAAATTTAGCATTTATGTGTTTTGTTTTTTTCTTGATTTGTGGAAGCAAGCATGCAGAAAAAGTGAAAAACAGCATGCCTGTGTTTGTGTTTTTACCTGATATCTCTATGGCTCTCTTCTTAAAGGTGCTGATAACGGTCCCGTCTTTCCTGCGGAGGAGTGGCGAGCTCCGCCTCTCCGCCACCTTCTGCTTCAACCGTGAACGCACCTTCAGGTTTGGCTCAGAGACTGGGCGAGAAAAAACAGAGAAAGGGAGTGAAAACAGATTTCTTTGGAACCAAGAAATAAAAAAACAGAGATCACTTTTTTGAGGTTTTCATCTCGTCTCATCTCTGTCGCGTAACGACCACGTGCTCTGACTTAGAAAATGTGTAATTTGATTTAAAGCTGCAGTGTTGTGTTGGATGTTTCACACAGGTGACTTAAGGCGTGTGGTGATGTGCCAACAGGAGACTAGCAGGACGTTTCAGGATCGCCAGCTGCCGATTAATCCCACATTGCATTTTTGGCCGGCGAGGTTAGCTCGCTCGATTAGCAGCTTCAGGTTGAGGGCAGACAGCAGGAAGAGGAAAACACATCCAGGTTTTATTGGTTTAAACTGTGAGCTGAATCCAACTGTCCTGAATCCAAATTCTGGAAGTTTGGACAACGCCTGCCCCACCATCACTCTGTGAACCCGGGTCAGACGGAGGCAGCGTCGAGCGAGGAGGACTTGGACTGCTAAGCTCCTTTATTGTTTTTCTTGTTGGAAATTTTTCTGCTGCATTTAAATATCAGCTTATAACTAGCTCAATACTGCATCACAACAACAAAGCTCTTCCTTTGTTTTTTACTCTACGTGGATCATCAGCAGCTTTAGTTTCAAGCTTTCCGTTTTGGACGCCCCTCGGTTTGCCGGATATGAGACGCAGGAAAGCTGGGCTTATTGAGCTGTCAGTCAAGATTTCTGCATCTTGTATGTAAAGTGACACATAAATACAAAGCAGACATGTACACACACACATGCAATGAAATCTCTCCTACCTGTCTTGCGGAGCGGGAAGTCGTCCTTGCCCTCGTAGTTGCCCAGCAGGGGGGGCAGTTTGTAAGAGGGAGGAGTTCCACTCTGCGGAGGAGAGCCTTGCTCCAGGGAGGAGTGCGGTGCCCCCCTGCATAAACAAAAACACAGACACACACGTTGTTAAAGGTCACATCTCCTCCTCCTCTTCTTCAGTGTAAATAAGTCTCAGAGCTCCTCAAAACATGTGTGTGAAGTTTCTTGTTCTAAATCCACTCTGATCCTGTATTTGATCATGTCTATAAACCCCTCTATTTCAGCCCTGCTCAGAACAGGCTGTTTCTGTGTCTGTAGCTTTAAATATGTAAATGAGCTGTGTCTGACCACGCCCCCTCTCTGGAAGGGCTCGGGTGTACTCGGGCTTTCTCGCTCCATGTCCTATTGTTTACAGTGAGAAGGCAGACTCAGAGGGCAGAACAAACACCTAGCTGTGGGAGTGTCACCCACAGCTAGGTGAACAGTGATGTCATCGGTGCAGCTCTGTGTGATGATGCTCACCAGCACTTTGGGGAGAAGGAATGGTTCAGTCCACCCGGACCCGGCTCTTTCTTACTGAGGAGGAACTCCTGTAGCTTCAGCTTCACCTCTGTGCTGGCGATGGCACCTGAAGGAACACGATCAGGACAGACAGAGTGCGTTACTGTTTAGTCGACTCGGATCAGAGACGTGTGCATCACAGCTTTTTAAAACTCGCAGTGGAAACGCACTCTCTTTGCCTTTCTCTTTGTTCCTCAGCAGCAGCAGTTGTTGCTCCAGTCGATGTTTCTCCTGCTCCTCGTGTCTTTGCTGCTCCAGTTTCCTCTTCTGCTCGAGCTCCTGCTGACGCTTCGCCGCTAACAGCTCCTGTTGTTGCTAACAAACACAAACACACACAAAGACACACATTTAACAGAGTGACACAAAAACCAGCTGACTCTCATGTATCATCAGTGAAGTGATGTTTGAATTTGGATGTTTGCATTCACTTTTAAATGTATTTTGGTTGTGGTTTTCCATGCAAGTACTAAATTAAGTTTACAAAATAAAATAAAGTTTACAAAATAAAATAAAAAAGATATCCAAGAAAAACTTAAATCAAACTCATGTAAGCAGAAGTAAACTAAACTTGAGTCAAATATCTGAATGTAAATCAAGTAAATAAGCGAATCCCACTGCCAATTTCCATATACTCCACGCACGCCATGGTCCTTCAGTGCCATGCACTACGGTGCCGCTTGCTGCCGCTCTTTTCAATGCTGCTGTTTTCACTGCGGCCCGTCTCTGGAGCAGCGCCACTACGCTCTTCTCTGTTTCAAATATGCTGCAACTAAGTCTAATTTTGAGGGAGCCTGCTGCAAGCATGCGTCAAGCTGAAGAGAGCAGAGCCACCCTGACAGGAAGTCAGAGAGCATCCAGAAGATTTCAAAATAAAACATGTTTGCACATTTTTCCTCATTATTCCTGCGTGATCTTGTAGTTCTCCTGTGATGTGTGTACAGCTGCTCATGGCTGCGCTCCGCTGCGCTCACACTTCAGAAACGGACCAAGGGGGTTAGAGTGCACGTCGTCCGATGGCGCTCACGGAACGCGGCGCTCACGGACTATGTGGAAATAGGCAGTTAAACTAAAATAAAATAAATAAAAATGAACTAATTCAAAGTAAAGGTGAGCAGGTCAAGCATCAAACATCAGATGTTGGTCAGTGGTGAATGTCTCTTTGTGGTGTACCTGCCAGCTCAGGTCCTAAATCTAATCGAGTGAATAATACCTGACAGGCTACCTTCAGGTGTTCCTGCAGCTGGACTTCGTGTTGTCTCGTCAGCACCTCGTGTTTTTTCTGAAACTCTGCAAACAGCAGCTGTTTCTGGAGCTCCTGCTGCTGTTTGAGGAGAACCAGTTCCTGCTGGAGCTGCTGCTCTCTGAGGGCTGTGTCCACGCCGGCTCCCCCAGACAGAGAACCCCCCCTTGGCTCTGTCCGCAGGTCCACTGGGCCCCCCCCTCCTCCTCCTCCTCCTCCTGGACCCCCACCTGGAAAGGAGGAAATGGAGAATGTTACTCATACTGTTAACATCAATGACATGTTGTTCTCTTTTCTCCCATTCTTTAACATGTCTTTGTTTGTTTATTGGAAAGAACGAGTCAGCAACTTCACGTCCTGCAGGAAGTGGCAAGAAGTTTTTTATTTTAGGTTGCAACGACAGTCAGGAACACTAGATCACTCAAGATTACAGAAGCAGATTTGATCTCAAAATAAGCCGTTTTCACAATTACACTCCTGAAAATATATCTAGATAATTTCAGGAGGAGTGCTCTGGAGATTCTCCTGACCTGCGTTCTCACATCAGCTCACTCGGACTTGCTGTGGAAAAAATACTAGGAGTCTGGTCGGAGAAACTCTGGGTGAAGTCTGAGAGAAAGATTTGGCTGTTTGCGTTCACACACACAGCTACTCCTGGAAATATCAGGAAATATAAGGAGTTTTTCAGGAGATTTCTGTAAGTGTGAAAGCAAACGTTTAAAATAAATGTTTTTTAAAGGAGTTTGGATCTAGTATCAAATCTCAAGATGCAGCTTGGTGCATATTCAACCTGTTGGATGTGACGTCACGTCTTCCAGAAAACTCACTTCAATTTGATCTGAACACAACTTTAGGCTGCTCCCCTAAAGGAGATAATAAACACAGTAACTCAAACCCCCCCTTTTTTATAACACAACACCCCCCTCAAGGACTCCTAGAGGACTCCCCACTCACCGCCTTCACCACCTCCTCCTCCTCTCTGCTCGCTCACTGTTCCTACGGGGCTCTGCATGCCCGACGGGAGGCTGCTCTTCACCTCCACTACTGCAGGAGAGAGAGAGAGAGAGAGAGAGAGAGAGAGAGGGAGAAAGAGAGAGATAGAAAGAGAGAAAGAGAGAGAGAGAGAGATTGATTAGTCTGGAAAATGTTATCAGACTATTACATCAGTCCCCTACACACACACACACACACACACACACACACACACACACACTGAGTTGTAATGATGTTGTGAGGAGTGAGGGACACAGCAACATGCTGCTAAAAATAGCAGCATGCTTAGCATTAGCTTTGCTTTCCATAGCATCCAGATTTTTGAGGTTTTGAGGACGAGTCAAAAAGTTCTTTACAAAAGTCCAAAAAATACTGAAAATTATGAAGACAGGCAACATGAAATATTCAAACCCAATCACCCTCCCCTTTCTCATCAGGTAAAATAAAGTAAGACCACACCCAAAGGTAAATAACCAGAAATGATAATAAACCCATATAAGGAGTGAAACGTGACAAATAATCAACAGAGGTCAAACAGACGCCATGGCTCCTACAGCGTGATTAATGCCCCGTGTCCACCCAGCGGTTTTTTCTGAGCATCAGCGTCTCTTTTTTTTGTGCGGCTGCTCTAAGCGCTCGAGATGAAAAACGTTAAACTTTTCAGAAGGGCTATCTGTTGTTGAGTTTGTGTATTTTAAAGGCCCATCATTGCAGAAAATGGCTGTAGGCTATATCTGATGAGGAAGCCTCCTGGACGTCTCCATCTGGAGGTCTTCAGGGCACGCCCAGCTGGGAGGAGACCCCGGGGTGGACCCGGAGGTCAGCTGGAGGGATTATATATCCTGTCTGGCCTGGGAATCCCGCAGGAGGGGCTGGAAAACGTTGCTGGGGAGAGGGAAGTCTGGGCTGCCTTGTGCTTGCTGCTACTGGATAAGCGGCAGTCAATGGATATAAATACTGTAGTGTGGCATTGGTTTACCTGCTCCTTACTTGTACTCCGTACAGTGAAAAATAGGCAGGAGGACTAAAATAAATTGGAAGACTCCTTGAGTGGAAGTTTGTTTGGGAAGTGTCCAGAACTACAACCATTTAAGAAAAAGGTTGAGAATCTTTAATGAACATCTGACTCTTAATTGTTTGAATTGAATTGTAGTATCATATCTACGTTGTCACGTTGTCCCTAAATCTGCAGGGCGATGAAGTGTCTCTCCAAAAAGATGTTCTTCTAAAAAGCGATGCAGCAGGTTTGACAGGTGACACAGCAGGGCAGCGCATCATCGGTAACTAAGGTTGCTTCAAACTGACTTTTTAAACGTTTTAAAGAAGTTTTTGCAGGTTTGACTGCTCCGTCCGCTCGTCTCTTCCTCACTTCTCTCTCTAAAACCATCGATGGGAGAGGCTGAGACGGGCCCAAGATGCGAGCGACTGAGGGAGAGGAAAAGGACGCATCAGGATTCTTGGACTTTAAAAAGAAATTCCACGAAGTTTAAAGCAAAAATAGAAAGTGCCTAAAAAGACAGGTGGATGTCAGGTGTGTAATTAGCTCTTTGCAGTATCCATGTTTAAGCTAAAGACTCGTCAGCACTCGATTCAGAAGCTCTCTATCAGCTTAGCGGCTCAATCAGCTTACACTGATCACTTGTGTGTGTGTGTGTGTGTGTGTGTGTGTGTGTGTGAGCGACAGACAGGGAGAGAGAGTGAGCGAGAGAGTGAGTGTGTGTGACGTCATTGGGACTATTTATTCACGTTTCGATTTGCCAAAAAGGAAATACAATTAGGAATTTCCCACCGTGTAGTCTGACCTGTGATCTTTTTATACCGAGCTGCTCTGATTGGTCACCTCCGCCTTTGCGTCACGCGTGCACTAAGATCATCAAACAGCGACTTCCACAATAAGGGCAAGCTCATTAGGCCTGTCCTGCAGGATTGTGACCAATTAGAGGGGGCAAAGGTTTCATCATTTAACGTCTTTACTATCTTTAGTCACAAACTGTCCTCCACTACCCCAAGAAATCTGTTTGAACTCTTTCTAACCCGAACACTTCCCACATTTAGTTGTTTGTTTCTCTCTCTGAATTTTGTCTTTTGAGATTTAATTACATTTCACCATCAGACAAAGTGTCTAATTGAATAGAAATACACCAAATTCAAAATATTTAGAAGAATTTAAATCGATCTAAAAAGTTATAAAATCCATCCTGTTGGTTTTCAGACCCATATTTGGTGTTAAAGTTGAATTTCCCACACACACACACACACACACACACACACACACACACACACACACACACACACACACACACACACACACACACACACACACACACACACACACACACACACACACACACACACACACACACACACTATCCTTTTAGCTTCCCAGAAGATGTGCACATGAGCAAACATCACATTGCAGGACGTGCGATGCCAATCATGTGACCTGAAGCACGTCATGCTGCCACTTTTCGGTTGTTTGATGCAAACAAAAAATGCTATGTTTCTCATTTTTCATTCAAGAAAGTCTGTCTGATATCGACTTTCAAGAACGGATCGTTGTGCATGCAGAGTCTGTGCGTACCTGCATGTGAAATGTAAACATACAGGAGACACTGCTGCCGTCACAGCCCCCCGACATGACGCTCATTTATAAAATATACTTTATTAATCCCACAAAGAAGCTGCACGGCTGTAGGTTTGATGGTTTGAAACCTTTTTGAGAGCCCACTAAAAAATTAAAAAACTGAGAGCAGAAGAAAACTAAGGCTGTGTTTGTGTGTTTGTGTGTGTGTGTGTGTGCGCGCGTGTGTTTGAACATGTGTGAAGCCTCTCACATCTAAATCACCTAAACAAATATTCTGGCATTTCACTGTGACGCATGTGTCTCCCCTTCCTCTACAGCACACACACTGTCCCTGTGTGAGTGTGTTTGAGTGTGTGTGTGTGTGTGTGTGTGAGAGAGTGAGAGAGAGACCGCCCTGTGAGTGTGAGTGTGTGTGTGTGTGTAACCGTCAGTTTGGCGAGAGAGCAGCATTCCACAGCAGCCAGCGTCTGACGTCAAACTGAAGACATTTATAGTCTGGTAAACACACACACACACACACACACACACACACACACACACACACACACACACACACACACACACACACACACACACACACACACACACACACACACACTTAAACTAAGGTACAGTCTGACAAAGAGGCGGCCTTTCAATCAATCATAACTGACTCCAGCTCGCTGCACTTTCACAGAAATTCGAGCATCTGCAGTAAAAGAATCAAAGACAGACTGTACATCAGTCTGAGCAGAAACGAGCACAGACTGATGATTATATGACTTTGAATGCATCACGCCACTGCAGAGCACAACTTATAATCACACTGACCTTCTCCACACAGTTGGCTAAAATTGTTGGTGTTAAGATTATGAATGAAGCACTGAGTTAGCGTCCATGTTAGCGCCGATCAGAGTGACTCTAGAAAGCATCCTCCCTCATACTAAGAGCTGTGCACACGTCCATGAATCAGTTAATTATCTGCGCTAATGATTTCATTAACTTCAAACATAGACATTCATTTTAAAAAATGATTATGGAAATCTTTAACTTCTGGTAGACTTGGATTTCCTTGAACGTCATTTCTGTTACTTGAATTCACTTTGGCCTCACTTTGACTCAAGTCAGCTGACCTCGTTTGCTCCTGACTATAGACTGTAAATAGCCTAAGTGACGTCACCCTTCTGATCCTGCAGGGGGGCTTTGGTGTCCCATCAGTGTCGATGGCCATGCTGGAAATGCTGTCTCATCCTAACTTTAAGTTGACCTAACGACCGGCTGAGAGCTGGAGCTGAGAGGGGTTTTAATCCTCTTGACGAGTCGTTACACCGCGCCCACCTGTCAATCATGTCAGCTACACAACTTATTGTGAATAACTCTTATCCTTCATCAAATCAAATCAGATGAGTCATCAAAAAACTGTCTTTTTAACTTTTTAGAATGGGTGTGTATGTGACTTCCTGTGCGTCTGAAGCCAGCCTCTAGTGGACACTCCAGGAACTGCAGGATTTTTTTTTGCACTTTCGCATCGGCTTCATTTTTTAACGTTGGATGTTACCGCTTGCTCCTGTTATTATCTTTTATTTTTATTTTTTAACTGACTCATCTGCATCATGTGTAATGCTGTTCATGGAGTCATATTTCTACTCAGGCTCTCATTGGCTATTGCGATCTAAAACAGTGTCCTGATTGGTCAAATGAGGCGTCCACTGAAAGGTCAGAGTGCATGAACTAGTACAGAGAATACATTAGAAACTTGGAACCACGGCAGACTTTTAGAAGCAATCAGTGGAACTTTATGGATGTAATGTGTTTGGATTAAATATTTTACTGGATTTGGATCTTCGTGGAGGCCCTCGGCGATGCAGCAGGACCGTTTTTGTTGGAATATAACAACCTGAAGAGTTCAGTTGACCTTCAGACGTTAAGAAAAATGGATCAGAAAGACTTGTATGTTTGTTGTTGGTAACAGTAGATAAGAAGGGCGGGGCTCGAAAGAGGGTTATTTCCTGGTGAGGGCGGGGCTTGACAAAGGGTCGATCAGTTGGCCTTAAGAGACGAGGGCATCCTTGGGAAAATGAGTTATGAGACTAAACTACAAAATTCTTCATGTTGTTTGAACATGGGCTAAACCTTCACTTAGACCGACTCAAAGCGCGATCTTAACTAAACTTCTCCTTTGCACCTTTCATTACATTTACCATTAATGGCCAGGCGCTCCGCACAGCGAGAAACAAAGACACGGCTCTAAATGCACACTGCTAATTATGAGGAAGGCGGAGGGGTGTAGTTTGAAATCCTGTTGCTGTTTTAAGAGCTTCTGTTTCATATTCCTGCTGCTGCTGCTGCTGTGAGGTATTTCTGGATCCTGATATATATTCCTCCTTTCTCCCCCCCATCTCTCTCGCTCTCGCTCTCCCCCCATCTTGTTCACTCTGCATTGCTAAAAGAAAATAGGCACTATGACATCAGCCCTGCAAAACACTAAAAAAAAGCCCAGAGAGAGAGAGAGAGAGAGAGAGAGAGAGAGAGAGAGGGAGGGAGGTAAAAATAGTATAATGGCTGTGTGTACTTTAGACAAATTAGAAGCTTAGAGAGAGAAAGAGAAAAAGAGAGAGAGAGAGAGGAGTCACATGTGTAGCGTTGCCATAGAGACCGAGGGTGGGTCAGGAGTATTATGGGCTGGCAGACTGTAGGTCATCCACAGAGGATGCTGTTGGTTGTGCTACAGCAGAGTTTGTGTCTTTGAAAACAACCTGAATCGATCCATCAGACGTGCAGAGCCGACTCTGAGAGCTGCATTAACCCTGATTTTCATTTTTGACTTTTTAAGGCAAATAAAGAATAAATGTGATCCAGAGACGTAAAGTGCAAAAAAAACACTGCAGCAGATGACACATTGCATCTCTCACATTTAACTGCCTGTGAGCCTGTTAAGTCTGAACACAAACTCTTAAATACACGGATCTGGGTTCGTCACAGAGCCGATACTTTAATTGCAGCGGAAAAGAAGATTAGACTGAATCTATGTCCTGCTTGCACCATCTAACAACCTTCTGGCATCCAATCGTGGCATCCAGCCATATTTAAACCTCGCTTTGGCAGCGCCATTGTTCGGCAAATTTCCCCGTAACGAGGCCTCCACGGGTTAAATACTCATGACCGATAAGTGGATTAATGACCTTTAATAAGAATGCAAAGATGAAGAGAGTTTCCTGAGAGTTAAAGTGATGAACACTGAAGGTTCAGCAATGAAAGAGAGTTAAAAAAAGTGTTCCTCAAAGTCTGCAAATGTCCCAAACCAAACATCTCTGTGCTCTTCTAAGTTAACAAGGAGCAGCAGGACGTCATGAGAGCAGGATTTACAGCAGGAGCTCGAGGCACTCGTGTGTCTCATGAGTCGGCTCTGCATCAGGGATGAGACATTCAACATGCACTTTTTATTTCATCAGTAAAGATGTCACTCCAGAACTATTTGAAAATGATTGAATACTTTGTGTCTTTGGGTTTGCAAAATAGTTGTTGCAGGAATATAGCAAGGAACATCTTGATTGGACACTCATAGCCTTATTAAAGCTGCAGAGATTTTGATTTTGTGTCAGTCTGGCGCCCCCCGTGGACAGATCTCTACCTGTTATTTATTTTTTCCATACATGCTAATCCCAAACTGCTTATATTTTACATTCAAATGCATCCCTCACTGTGAGTCTTTGCATTGTAAATGTAAACAAAGGCAGTTTTTTGGCAGCATGTTGTTAAAGGTGGAGTCAGTAGAAATGTTCGCTGCAGCTTATAAACAAAACATTCAAATTAGGCTCCTCCTCCTTGGACTCATGGCAAGAGAAGCGCACAATCACTGCAGCGTTAGCGTGTACGTTTACTGCTTGTACAGCTACTGCTGGCTACCTGAGAATATTACATTTGCTGTCATGGAAAAGCAAAGAATTTAGAAGCTAGCACAAGCTGACCGCCGGTGTTTTGGCGTCTGCCTGTCCGACAGAAAACAGACTAACTTTGCAGCCGTGGGAGAAAACCAACTGAATCTAGTTTTGGAACAAGCTTTACAAGCCTGGTTTGAATAGCATCCTATCTTTGAATTATATCCACTCTTAAACTCACTAATGCTGTCATTGGCTGGAGGAAACACACCAGCAGCTCCCCGCCCAGAAACATCCCGACTAAGTCAACCAAAACATCCAAGTCCAGTCAGAGAGCAGGGTCTCTGCAGACACACCACCACACAGGCAGTATAACTACCATATAAAAAGTTGTCAGTCTTGTTGCTGATGCTCTTTACTGCTCTTGTTTTTCACAGAGACGCATCAGTATTCATTTCAGTCAGTTTCATAACAAGTACAAATACTCCTCACACGAGCTTTAAAACGCCTCTGTAAAGACTTTTTTTTATTTATGAATCAAACAAATGTTTCTTATTCATAAATTGCCAAATCTCATATAGAGCCCGTCTAGACCGCAACCTTTGTAAAAAACAGAACCCAGTATGTCAAGACAACAATCACCGGATTAGTTTGACCCTGAAAAAGACTGAAAAGAACGATTTCTTTAAGGATGATGAATTAAGGGTTTTTAAATTGAACTGAACCGGAGGAATAATGACTTTAAGTTTAAGTTTGCTGCTCGTGTATCTTAACCTTAATGAACTCATCTCATTGGATGCTCTAGAGGTGATAATTAAAGACTTGGAGGCAGACAGACCTGGCTGTAAATGTTCTGCCTAAAATAAGTCTGCTTGTAGTTTGATTTTGAAAAACATCGGCTGGTTATTTTGTGTCTTTTTTTTAAGTATTAATGTCATTTTTTTTGTACGATATTAGTATAAGAGGCTGCACATCGTCTGTTGGAAACTTTGTGCTGCTTCCTGTCTCGGCACAGGATGCTTCTGATCCCAGCGAGCTTTTCCTGGTTAATTAAAGGTTTAACTGAATAATTGACATATGAGGTTTCAACAACTTCTGCAGCACTTCTGCACACGTTTTAAGGCTTAAAAAACGGTAACACCTTCCTTGCTTCTGTTTGTTTGTATACCTCTGCCATGCATTCTTCATTTCACCTCACATCTTAAGTATCTTCCCCCCCTCCCCTGTCCCAAACACGCCGTCCATCCTCTATTCCTCTTCAATCAACGCGACCTCTGAGCTTCCACCCACACAAACACAAACACACTTTCCTGTCAGCTTATAAGCACGCACTGGAACTCAGCATGACATTAACCACGACCGGATTCTGTTCACATCACACCATAATCTGCTTTTTTACATTTTGGATTCAGATCTTAAGTATGACCCCCATCGAGCCCCTCTCCCCCGTCCCTCCTCTCGCAGAGATGACTCACCGGCGGTGGGCATGTTGCTGCTGGAGCCCCTGCTGTCACTCAGGAGCTCCAGAGGCTGGTGGTGGCTGTCTGTGCTGGCGGAGGAAAAACACGACTCAGTCTCATAGATGGTCTGCAACATGGCGCACAATCCTGACACGGTAGGATGTAACAGCATGCCAAGACAAGAGGCAGCTCTCTGTTTTGTCACTAAAACAGCCGTCAGTTCCTCTTCCAAGACATTTTTCGTGGCCAAGTTTAGGATTCAATTTGCCAAGGAGCAGGGGGGGAAACAAACACTGATGTGTGCTTTTAAAAATGTTGAATCATGGGAAAAATCATCCTGGCATGTGTGGAAAAATAGTCCCTTCAAAATTGGAAGCTTAAATGCTGTTTTCAGGGTTTTCAAATGTACAAATATCCAGAAGAAGTCCATCAAAAATGCATGAGAGAACTCCTCCGTGCTTCTATTATGTAATCCAACAAAGGTGTCCCGATCAGGGTGCAGATTTTTGCAGGTAAACTCTCAGTTTTTCTTGAGCTTTCACCGTCTCCTGCTCTTCAGTTTGACAGTTAATGACAGTGAAAATATCCTCTTATTCCCTCTCTTGCAGGTCCGTCTGTTCGTCTCCAAGATAGGATTAAAGCAGCAAAGAGATGAACAGCTTTAAAAGTCAAATTTGGCAAAAAACTAGGCTGTGCATTGGTTTTAAATGCAACTTTCTGGTTTAGTTAGTGTCGTTGATATCACCTGGTGCTGGTCCGTGCAGGACAGCAGCTCAAATGTTGCAGACAGAAAGTTTGTTTCCTCTTGTGTACAAAAACCCCTCTCTGAGTCTTCACCAAACAAATTAAGCAAAAGCAGGATCAGAATCTTCTCCGTGCATGTCACTCATAACACTCTGCATTGTCCATAAGATGAGAAAAGATGGAAGGGATCAATTTGGAGCCGCTGCAGCCTCCTCACCACGTCCTGCAGCTCAACAACACATCAAAAAATATTGAGACGAGGAGAAGCCGAATTCCCCTGCTCGGGTGCATCAAAGGCTCCTCATGCTGTTCTCCTCCTTGATGACGAGAGGGAGAGACGAGGAGAGGAGGAGGAGGAGGAAGAGGAGGAGGAGGAGGAGGAGAGGCTAGGACGTAAATAGCTTTGGGAGAGCGCTCCCCGAGGTTCCATGCTTCCAAAATTAGAACGAAGCGCTGAGAGAATGACAGAGAAAAGAGACACAGAGAGGGAGGGAAATGCAAAGGACGGAGGGAGAGGGATGAAAAAAAAAAAGAAATGTTGAAGAGAGGAAGGCTGTGGAGGAGAAGACGAGTTCGTATCTTCCCAGAAAGAAAAAATGAGCAGCAGGAGATCACATGCTGTCCTCTTCTCCCTCCGCTTGAAAACACACAAATAGAAGCAGGCGGCTGCAGAGTGAAGCTTTGTACAGCGAGCAGAAACAGCTGCTGGTCAGACGGCTAATATTCACTGTCTGAGAGTCCTTGGTGTGTGTGTGTGTGTTTGTGACTGTGTGTGTGAATGAAGGGCTTTAGAGAGAGAGAGCGAGGGAGAGAGAGAGAGAGAGGACAGAGGGAGGAGGCTGGAAGTGGATCACTGGGTGGAAAAGAAGTTAGACGGATGAAAAGGGAGTGAAACATTTTATTTGACAACATTTGAAGGAAAAAAAGACGAGGAGGAGGAAGAGGAAGAGGAGGAAGAGGACAAGTCCTTCATTGCCCGTTCTCTTCCTTCACCTTCGCTCGCTCCTCTTGCTGCATGCTGCATGTTTCAGGAGTCGGATTGGCCGACTGTTTAAAAGATTAAAGAACAGGCAGTGGGGGAGAGGAGCGAGGAGAAGAGAGGCATTTACTAACACAGTAGATTGGGGGTTGATGGAGGGACTATAGCTGAAAATAGCCTGCCAGGGAGGGGGAGGAGCTACGGATAAAAATAGACGACGGGAAAGAGAGAGAGAGAGAGAAAAGAGAGCAGTAAGCCTACATTTCTCGGATGGGGTGGAGGTGGAGAGGAGAGGAGAGGAGGGGGGCGTTCAGTGCTGTCATATTTCTGCAGCACACAGCCAAGAAATCACCCGTCAATCAAACCGAGTGTGGGCGGGACTCAGACCTCAGCCTTCATGTGTTGTGTTGATGCAGTCTGAGCTTTTTTTAAGGTGGAGATAGTCTGAGTCCTAACCATGGCACCAACTGGACAGTTATCTCAGTGACTCTGGGAAAGACTCGGTGATGCTCTGACTCCGGTCTTTCAACACCAGAAGGTCAACGCTTTCACAAATGCTTGATGGATGGCACCAAATTATTTCTAAACTTTCAACTCCTGCAGATGATGAATACTGAATTTGGATGTGATTAATGTTTCATCTATCAAAGGGTGTGTCCAACATTTTTTTTTGAATGGGGTCCCCTGACTTGCTCTCATGCAGGGGGGAGGGGGTATCAAAAAATAAAAATATTAACACTTAAATGCCTAAAACATTGCTTTCAGCCTGCACCACAATCATAGCAACAAATGTTTCATTTTTAGGATAATATCAAATAGTTTGTCAAACAGAGGGCGAGTATAAAAACAAAAAATTGACAAATTTTGGGAAACGATCTCAATGTACTTAAACTGGAGAGCATCAAAAAATATATAACAGCCAACTCCGTTCGAGGCAATAACAAAAACCCATCTACACTCGAGTTCACACGAAGGAGTTAAGCGCAAGACTCGCCGTCCATCCTCTATTCCTCTTCAATCAACGCGACCTCTGAGCTTCCACCCACACAAACACAAACACACTTTCCTGTCAGCTTATAAGCACGCACTGGACAAAATTGTCCTCGGCTCGAACTCCACTCGCCTGTGTCCTGCATTATTGTTAGCATGCTAATGTTAGTGCTCTTAAGTTAGCTCGTAGCTTCACATTGCATGTAAATATACACAGAATTAAACAGCTTTTATACACAAGGGGAGGAGCCAGCCGACCCGTCCATGTAAACACGGCTCTGACAACAACACAGCCAGCGGGACTCGAGCTTCTCCCTCATTGTAGACAGTCATGACTCAGAGACACATTTACACAGGACAGACTTTCTGCTAAATTTATGTGTAAAATGTTGCACATTATTCCTTTAAAGTGTGAAATCGAGTTTTTAGATAATGCAAAAAAAAAGAGTTTAACACAAAGAAATGTAAACAGCTGCTGGTGCTTTGCAGTGAAACACCAACAAATCGCCTTCAGTTAAACAGATGTTTGGTCTTTAGACTCCTCCAGTTTGCTGATCAAACATTAAACAAAACGTCCAAACAACAGGCCCTGCTACACAACTTTTCTGACCCAAAGCTTCTCCACAAAGTGTTTTTTTTTTTTTTTTTACCAGCAGAATGAGAGGTGTGTGATCGCGCGAAAATGTCACAGAGAATCCCGGGACTGTCGTGTTTATATCCAAACGCCACCCTGCTCACTTCTGTCCCCTTACAGTCGGTGTGGATATGATTAATTGAAACTGCTGGCTTCTATTTTTAGCGCTTGTTTGTTCCAGCTCAGTCGGAGTCAGGTGTTTGGTTTAAGGAGCAGGCTATAGAGTTGTAGCAGAAGTGCGTGGGAAACAATAAACAAAGAATCTGAACAGATCCTAAACGTCTTGAATGGCGGCGCCGCTTTAACGCACTGATTGACGCACTGCGAGTTAAATAACGGACATGATTTAGACTCCTGTGTGTTCATTAGCTCCTCGTCTCTGAGCTGATGATGACAGTGTCCTCTCCAGAAATGATAATATTTTATTGAATCATCCTATCATCACCTTCATCCCACCTCCTCCTCGTCACCTTCATCGCCCTCATCATCCTCACCTCCTGTGTAAACGGCTCAAGCACATTTAGGGCCGCCTCGCTGTGACTCACAGCTACAGAGACTAAACACACAGAGAAGAGAAAAGGCACACACACACACACACACACACACACACACACACACACACACACACACACACACACACACACACACACACACACACACACACACACACACACACACACACACACACACACACACACACACACACACACACACACACACACACACACACACACACACACACACACACACACACACACACACACACACACACACACACACACACACACACGGCTAATTTTGTGATGTTGTGTGTGTGTTGCTGCTGCAGCTCTTCTATTATCCAGCGCGGTGATTACTTATTTAACGTTTTGTTCTCTTATCTAACGTCATCATTTTAAATCATTTTGGCACAAGAGACGGAGAGGAGGCGACTGACCAGATACCCTGTCTGACATCAGAGTGCTCCCACATACTAAACACATCTGCTCAAGGTGTGTGTGTGTGTGTGTGTGTGTGTGTGTGTGTGTGTGTGTGTGTGTGTGTGTGTACTGCAGTAGCTCAGCCGATGACTCATCTCTGCGTTTCTATTTGAGGCGCATGAACCTCTGGAGTCACACTGCTGTCTGTGTGTCTGTATGTGTGAATGTGTGTGTATGTACTATATCTGTATCCATGACAACCAAATTATAGTCAGTCAGTCAGTCAGTCAGTCGGTCTGAGAAAAAGGTGTCAGAAAAATACCTGAGGAGGTCTAACAGGTGTCATGACAATGCGATGCCAGCTTAATTAATCAGCCTTTGATTTATGTTATTATGTTACACAACAGTTAGTTCACACGGAGTAATCTGATTGGACGAGAGGTATTCCATGAGCACTGATAAGCAGTATAACAGCACGGTGGCTTTAACTGTATGACTTCTTGTTAACCAATAAAGCAGACGGTATTTTCTTTTTTAAGGTAGATTTATGGGCTTTTATTGACGAGACAGGAAGTGGATAGAGTCAGAAATCGGGGAGAGGGAGGGAGAGTGGGGAATGACACGCGGGAAAGGCGCCTACTTGGAGATCATTAGCAGCGGTACAGTGCAGCTCTCTTTTTATTTGCAATATTACTTTCTGACAAGAACACCCGTTCAAAAAGGACATACAAATATTTGCCCCCCTGTCTCTCTCCATCAAAGCAGTGGGGTGCAGTCTGCAGAGAGAGAGAGAGAGGGGGGTCTCCCTCAGGTTAGTTTGCAGCTCCTGAATCGCGCCCCCGTTGTTTTTGCAAACATGTGACAGCCAAAGAATCCAAACCAGGGACTAAGACACAACCACTGCGGCTAGATTCAACTCCAGTCAACCAGTCAGACATTCATTCAGGTGTCCTCAGACCAAACAGTTCCAGGGACTTTTTGAAGAGGAACTATCCACTAGGGAGTTCCCTGAGAACTACACTCCATGGGGACTTCTGCCCATGGTGCTGGGAGAGTACCGACTCTGAAGCAGGAGCTATAAAGGTTCCTCTACATGGGGTACCGTTCATAGTTCCTGCGGTGCAGAATCACTAAAAAGGAGGGAGGGTTCCAACAGTTCCTAGAACTATGAAAAAGTTCCTGCCTACTTTCTGATCTTAGAGATAGACAGAGATGTTGAGAGACTTACCTGAAGTGTGTGATGAATTCATGAACCTGGTACTCCCTCCTCGATCCCTCCTCTGCGTGTGTGTGTGTGTCTGTGTGTGTGTTAAAGTGGGTCCTCGGAGTCAGCCATGTGTCGGAGGACAGTCGGTGGACGGACAGACAAAGGAATCAGAACTTCTCCTTAATCTGAAAAAAAAGAAAATAAGAATATTTTAATGTTTAATAATCAGCTGTTTGCTTCGACCAGGACTTTAACTCCTAACGTGGGGTCGGCAAAAAAAAACGCTTGGCTATCCAGCCAGTTCACTTCCTGAGCACTGCAGAGGCCCCCTTTAGCAAGGCAGCAGACCCCCACCAGCACAGGGGTGCTCGCTGTGTGCAGCCCCGTCACTCTGACATCTCTCTATCAGTGCATGTCCACAGGATCCTGTTTGTGCATGTGTGTGTGTGTTTACCTTGCAGGATTAATAAATGAAATCTTCTTCTTCTTTTTGCATACTTTAAAACAGACATTTTCATAACACATCACTTAAACGATCTCCAGGTTTTAACCCGTGTGTACAGCTTTTTGAATGTATTGGTTTTGATTTCTGTTTTCTCTCTTTCAGTGTGAAAGCTTCGACTCAAGGCTCAACGAAGTCTGACCTGATCTTATGACTTTTTTAGATCCTAGTTGTTACATTTACTTCACTTTTCATAACCTGTAGCGTTCATCATCCTCACCTGCTTTCTTCCTCATCCTCATGTCTCTAGGATCCATGAATGTTTTGTGCTCGAACAGAAACAACTCAGAATTTAGGAATCAGCTGCACCTCCTGCCTGCTGCAGCCTTCTGGTCATGTGGCGCCACCTACTGGTGTATTAAAGTATTGTGTGTGTGTGTGTGTGTGTGTGTGTGTGTGTGTGTGTGTGTGTGTGTGTGTGTGTGTGTGTGTGTGTGTGTGTGTGTGTGTGTGTGTGTGTGTGTGTGTGTGTGTGTGTGTGTGTGTGTGTGTGTGCGCTTCTCTTATCATGGTGCATCACTGATCTTATACTTCTCAGTGTTTTGTTCAAATATTTCATCACAAAATATTCTTCTAAAATATGTGTGTGTGTGTGAGGCTCAGGCTGCGTAGCTGTAATGTGATTTAAGAGGACATGTTTATCTCTGATCCCATACAAATTGTGTTCACACACATGCACACGCACACACACACGTGCACACGCGCGCACGCGCACACACACCAATTAATAATTTGTTATAATACAAATTAATAATGCCCAAAGCACAAAAAGCTGAAAGTGGACTGAAATTGCACTTTTTAGGGGGGCTGTGTCAGCTGAAGAGAGACAGGACATGTTGGGAGGAGAGACAGGGGCATGCAGCAAAGGGCCGAGGTCGGTATGAGGACTTTAGCCTCTGTACACGGGGCATGCAATAGAACCACTAGGCTATCAGCGCCCCTCAAATTGCAATATCAAAGATCAAAACTAAGCCGGTTCCGTCCTGTCCGTCTATTTTTGGCAAACGCTCTCTTCACAGTATTTGGTTGTTCAAGTCCACTAACTCTAGGAAGAGGAAGTCCGTGTCATTACGGCGACTCAGCGTGGTGCCAATGTAATAAGTGTCAGGGCCGAGATAATGGGATGAAGAGCTGTAAGTGAGTGCTTGTGTGTGTGTGTGTGTGTGTGTGTGTGTGTGTGTGTGTGTGTGTGTGTGTGTGTGTGTGTCTGCGTTTGTGCTTACAGGGCTAACTAGCTGTGGCAGACTAACTTCCTGGCCAACTATCCCATTAGCCTAATGACATGCAGAAAGAGGAAGGGAACGAGAGAGGACCGAAAAAAGAACAACTGGGAAATAAAGAAAACAGGAGGAAAGAAAGAAAGAAAGAAAGAAAGAAAGCAAGCAAGGCTTCAACATGTTCACACTTCTTAATGTTTGCAAAGCATCAAGATAACTCTTTCTCTCTCTGCCACCTCCTCCTCCTCCTCCTCCTCCTCCTCCTCTTCACACCATCATTTCCTAAAATACCTGGCCCTTCCCATTCTGGAGAGGAGTCGGAAGTGCTGCCTGGCAACCAGGGAGCTGGCTGCCGTGGTAACGGTTCACCTGAGCACCTCTTCCCCAAACAAACAGCAAAACACGAGCAAGAGGGAGAGAGAGAGAGAGAGAGCAGGATGTAGAGCCTGAGTGGTAATCGGTCTGTCACAGTATTTGTCACAGGTGTAATAATGTAAGGTAGTGAAGGTCAGGGCCTCCGTAAAGTCCATCGATTTTTTTTTCTTCTCTTTTGATATTCTGACCTGGATTTGTTGATGTCAACAGCCGATTTGATGTCGCTTTAAGAGTCTGATTTTCATTATCTTGCACATTACAATGACCACGATCTTTTGTCTTAAAGTGGCTGTTTAATATCTGCAATCTGTGATCTGATAACAAGTGGTCATCACTTAAGAACAGCGTTTACACTTAGCATTAATGAAGCGTCTCCATTGAGTAATCGAGATCAGGATCCGCTTCTCTGCCTGCCTCACATGCAGGCGGGCGCCGGCCAGTGGTGGGAGCGAAATGACCTGCTGAGATCCATATCAGCTTCTCCTTTGACCTCGAGTCACATCAACAGAGCGCTTCTTTTAATCATCTTGGACTTAAGACGAGCGAGGCATCTGCTGATACACACGCCAACAGGCAGACCCGTTGTAATGGGGATCCAAATCCGTGCTGCGCTGGGCTCAAGAGACACGGAGGCACGCCGTTCCACTAATTAGCATACAGTGGAACACCTTAAGAAACGGTTGATGACATATGTGACACAAAGCTCTTATATTGGTTTTACACGTGAGCAGCAAACAAGTGAACGCAAACGGCCAACTTTCCCCAAATCTTTATCCTGCCTAACCATCTTGTGTGAGGTCGGTGTGAAGTCGGTGTGTGAACCATCACCAGCCGGTGCTGTCTTCATCTTCACGCATGTAATGAAACTGTTCTTCTCAGCTCTCTTGTTGATAAATCTTTGAGGTGCATGTGTGAACAACTGACTCTGGAAGATTTTCTAGAAGTTTCCAGAGAGCAGTGTGAAGCGGCTTTGTGTTGCACATCTATTCTCTCTCCACTCGACTTTCTCTGCCCGGGTCAAAGCGCTGAAACCACTGCGGTAAAACTGGATCGTTTTGTCAGCAGAGAAGACACTTCATGTTCAGGATAGTAAGAAAAATGTGACTGTTAGTTGTTAAATGTTTATAAGTACATAAAACACCCCCATTTATCAGGTTAGGTTGTCTATATTTTATTTTAATATATCGACTGTAATCGCAGAAAGAAAGGATTTCCCGTTAGGATTTTTTTCCAATAACGTGCAGCCCTAAACCAGACTCCAGTCTTTGTTGTATCAACATTAATCCACCAATGGGCAAGCACTTTGCATGGTACAACAGCGATGAGGAAAAACTTTAAACATGCAGAAACCTCGAGCAGAACCAGGCTCATTGGGGGGCAGCCATCGGCCTCGATTGGCTCAAGCGAGAAAGTGAGGTTTCTATGAAAGCTAGCAAAAAAATCAACTTAATATGAAGTCAAATGGAGCAAAGTAGAAGAGTATGTTTTTCACAGAGTGGACCCTGGAGTTAAAAGTTAGTGCCACGGCCCTTTAAGCTCTTATATAACTAATGGACGGACCTTTGAACTTCACGGCTTTAGAGTAAAAAAAAGAAAGAAAAGAAAACAACCAGTTCATGATGGAGCTGCAAATCCCCGACCACCAACCATCCATCCATCCAACCAACCAACCAGACTCTCAGCAGCTGGTGGGATGTGAGGGTCAGCACCTTCAGGGATGAAGGACCGTGGCGGTGTTGTGTTGATTCTGCATTCATGTAAAGAGAACATCGGGGTTTTGTCGGAACATATCCGAGTCATTCTGCGGCCACGAGAGTATAAAATACTAAATCAGTTCTTAAAATGTGTGTTTATATTCCTTTCCTTGTTAATCCCCTTTGGGTTTCACATCTCTGTGTTTTTGGTGGATGGGTGGGGAGGAGCTCTATAGCTTTTCAAGTCCACTGTTGTGGCCGACAAAAATAAGAGCGCTGCGAGGGACTAAACACAGGAGAAAAAAACGCCTTCCACATCAGTAAGGGAATATTGCAAAAGTCTGGGAATAATTCCTGACCAAGAAATCTCATACAAATGTGTTTGTCTGCATAAAGTTGTCTCTAGGGCTGGGAATCTTTGGGTGTCTGAAGAGTCGATTCGATCTGGATTCTTGGGGTCACAAATCGATTCAGAAGTCTATTTATGAATTAGTTCATACTTCAGGATCTACTCCAGTCCTCTGTGAGACTGGCTGAATTTCTTGCTGCTCCATTTTTCATTCTACTGAGTTACAGAGCTAGCATTAGCACTTAGCAGGGAGTGACTGGTTAGCACCAAAAGAAATCAAAGTTAAATGGAAGTTATTTAAAATCTCAGAATAGAAGAATCTCCTCCAGAAGTGGACCTCAGCTCATCTCTTGCATTGTGTAGAAACTACGTATGTCTCATTCAGCGGTCAGTAAACTCTCAGTATAAACTCCTAAAGTCATCGGTGACGTGCTTTGAGTGTGAGCTAGAGCACGCAAGAGGTAGAGAGCGAGCAGGGAGACAGGGAGGCGTCTGATTGGTTCATCAGATTGGTACCTCGTGGCAGACATTGGTGGAAGTTTTTACAGACTTACAAACTGATACAGATGATGGATTTTCTTTGTTCCTTTTTCAGAGAACATGAGTTATTAATGTCTGTCAGGACCTAAAGACAATTTACACCAGAATCTGAAAAAGTGGATCTGGAGAAAATGACCAACCCTGCATTTAACACTTCCAGAAATACAGATGATTGATGGACAGTAAACCCGGACATTAAATGTTCTGTTTGATCCCACACAGAGCAGAAAGGAGTGGTGGATGGATTCCTCACACTGTTAACGACTGTAAAAACTTCTAAATGAAAGCTGTAGTGGTCAGTGATGAGATGAAGATCTGATATAAGAGGGAGCTGACATGTTTTGTGTTGGTTTTGTGAATGCATGAGTCATTCCATGACATCACGATTCTTGAACTGCTGTAAAGAGCTGAGAGTATAAACCCACAAGCAAAAAGCATGGCCAGCAGGTACATCAGAATACACCTACACTAATGCACAGGAACATAAAAGAATGTCCTGTTTGGACTAACACAGCCGATCTTGAGGCAGAACACCTGAAACGGTGATGAAAATGTAATTTATTCTCCCTGAGATATGATGCTATATGATGCAGAAATACCAGCCATTGTGAGGAAAACCTGAGCAGTAGAGGTTTGGATTTTATTTGTGCATGTGTGGGACACTAAATGTGTGGCCTCCATCTGGTACAGTTGTAGTATTAATAGTTATTTTTATGTTGTGTCATGCACAGAATGGCGCCCTGCCCACATAAACTTACAAGACACTCACTACAAAAGAAAACAAGACAAGAGCAACAACAGAGCGAGAGAGCACAAGAACAAACACGCCTCCATGCACGTCACAGAAAAAAATCAAACCAAATATAACCACGCTTCTTCTTCTTAGAAGACGGTCAAAGACACGCTGTACCTCCTGACACACAAAACATGCTGTGCCCTATTACACAAACACAACCTGAGCCAGGTGAAACAGTTTGTACGTCAACACTACATCAAACGAAGAATATAAATCAGGTCACTCTGCAGCCTTTTTGCAGATAAAGCTGACATCTCAGACTGTGATATAAGTCTAAAAGGATTTATCACTAAGGTTTGCATTGCCTGTTTACAGTTAAAACAGATAGTCTTAAACATTGTTTTTGTTAGCTTGTTATCTGCAACAGCCATGCACAATGTATCCATCAATCAATCTTTATTTGTATAGCGCTGATTCGAAACAAATGTTATCTGGAGACACTTTAAAAAAGAGCAGAAAAAAAGACATTTAGCAAAGTTACAGCGGCAAGAAAAAACATCCTTTAAGAGGCAGAGATCTTGAGCAGAACAAGACTCATGATGAATCTGACCCATCTACAGAAACTGCACCGAGCTTGATGAAAGGGATAGAGGAAGATGGGATAAAATGCAGGATGAAGCATAGGGACAGGGAGGAAGATGTATGAGGCATACAGACGCCTTGATATAATTTAAAGCAGGATGTCGACAAAATCAGAATGATAGTGATTATTAAACTAAATGTGATGTTATGTAGACACTGTTAAAAAACCACTGATTTAATAATGCTCTCAATTTTCTCTTTCTGTCTGCGCTACATTGACTTCTGTTAGTTTGCCATTCAGGTTGGAACGATGGTTATAATATGTGTACAGCAGCATAGCTTCAATTGAGGCTTGCTTAGTTGCTTGAAAAATATCGCTGGCACAAAACTCCTAAAAGTTAGTGCCAGCTTTAGCTTTGGTGCCCCTCCCAGTTTTCAGGGTGCACGTGTGAACACAATTAGCCAAATTTTTCACTCTTTATCTGGAGTGTCTCCTGCCAGCGTCCTTGAATGTTTTCTGCAGAAAGTCAGAGTGAGCTGATGTGAGAACACAGCAGGATATAATCAGGAGAATTCACCTCAAGCGAGTGGGAGGGGGAGGTGACGTTCCCTGTGGTCGGTGCACGACCATAGGCTCTATGCATGCAACAGTTTTGATCCCAGAGGATTTTATTTACCTGCTTTTGCTACCTTTTTTGAGGCACAAATGCTAACTGGCAGTCCAGGTAGGAGTCATGTGCCGGACAATATAGTTGATTATGTCGTTTTTAAAGTGGCAGCAGGGGTAACAGCCCATACGATTAGCATTGGGAGAACATGACAGCAAATTCAGAAATTATGCAAATTCAATAAAACACTTAGACAAGTCAAAAACAACTGCGATGAAAATACATGTTGCAGACAGTGAAAACAAATGCATGAATATATAACGTGCTGCAAATACATTCGTAATGCACTGTCAGATTTTTACTTTAAAGTTTTTTATGCATTTGTTCTTTTGAGGTACATATTCAGTGATGTATCTGTTTTGGATTTTGGCATGAGTTTTTGAATGCATTGTTTCTAGCTTAGACTGTAAACAAACATGGACGAAGCCTGAGTGACATCACCCATTGGTTACCAAAGGGGGCTATGGAAACTCATCGGTGGCGGTCGCCATGCTGGAAAAGCCATCTCAACCTAACATGAGCTGATCAGACCAATTCAGATTTAGAACCAAGCTGTAAACACGTTTTTGAATGGGTGTGTATGTGACTTCCGATGCTTCTGCAGCCAGCCTCTAGTGGACACCGGATGAACTGCAGGTTTTTACACACCAGAGATCGCTGCTTGGTTTCTAGAAATACAAATCTTTTGGACAACTGTAGGACTTTAGACTTCGTTAGCCCCCGTAAGTTTGAAAAGGCACAAAATTGTCGGCAGTATGGTGCAGACAATTAATTTACCTCTGAAGTCGGATGTCGGGGATGGAAATGGTGTCACACCTGAGTTGACTCGTTCAAGTAAAGAGTTGGCAACCAGTCTGAAAGGCAACATGGATGCCTCCAGAAGTACCTTTGTTTTGTCAGCTTATACCAGGCGATAACAAAACACTACATGATGCCATGTCGCGAAAGCAACATGCACAATACTATCAGTGTGACTGACTTAATTGCACAAAAATAAGACTTAGTTGCTATTTAACTCTCTAATGTAAAGCTTTAACTTTACCGCTGATGCTCGGAGCAGCAATGTTAGATCTTGAGCACAGGGTTACTGAAGTTCCTTTCAGTTCTTAATCGTAGTTGTGAATTCCTGATGACATGTCCGACTGGCAACTCGGAATTTCTGACTTCTGAGATCGACTGCAATGCACCATTATTTTTAAGTTGGTAGACCAGACAGGATCTAAAACTAACTTTTTGAATCGTCTGTCAATGGCTGCAACACTAAAAAAAATTAAGCGGCCATTGGCAGATAATCCAAAAAGCTGGTGACAAAACAAAAACATCAGTGTTTAGGAGTTTGCAGCAATACTTTATCCAGTATTTGGGTGCCCAGGACTTCTATTTTTTTTTGCCACAGTATTAAAACAGGTCTGGTTTGATTTTTTTAATAGCACCATAAGTGTAAAACTCTAGTATTATGATAACCCCCAAGTTGTGAAGTTGTGCCCCAGTTAGCTGCTAGCAATGAAGTGAGCAATAACTGTGAGTCCACAGGTAACTTCTGGTACCTGGGAGAAGATAGTAGGTGTTATCTGTGCTGTAGCTTGTTAGCTGTTGTATCTGTCAGCTGTGTCCTTTAGCTAGCTACAGCAGTAACGTTGTGGTAACAGTTATGAAGTTAGCATTGATGTTCACTGTGTGTTACAAATGAAGGCAACGACTTAGCATGCACAACATTTCTCCCCCCACAATCTTCATGAGACATTCAGGTGCCTCCAGGTAGGTTTGTGTTTGTTGTACAGTCACGCACTCACGCACACATGCACGCACACTGTCTCCCACAAACCCGCAACGTACCGTGGATGTCGGCGGGTCTTCCTGGACCGCGTATTAGCGCAGAGGTCGCTTCCTCCCCGGCTTAGGTTTCCGCCGCGGCTCGGTGTCCGTCCAGCTCCACTGCGCGTTGGTTTCACACACACGGGGGGGGGAGAGAAACACAACCGAGTAATTTAACAAGTAGGACCGTATCTCACCTCCTACTGCTTCACTTCCTCCGTATTTACAGTTTGCCTGTCTCCCCCTCTCTCTCTCCCTCTCTCTCTCTCTCTCTCTCACCCACCACCAACAACAACATTATTGACGTCCTCCTCTTGCCACGTGACCAGTCTGCTGGGGCTAAAAATAGACTCAATAGAAACCAACGGAGGCAGACAGACATGGCTGAGATAGACAGGGAGACACACAGATACAAAAAGGGCTTTGCAACTGTGGTGGGCTAACTTCACCATGTTTCTACCATGTTTTCAACCTATAATCATATTACACCGGATGTTTACATTTCTGAATCATGTCTGTATGGGTCGTGCAAAAGCGCACAGAGTGTTCTTATTGCTTTACTCTTTTCTCTGACTTATGTTGTGTTTTATGCAGATCTTGTGCAGTATGGGTTATATGCAGGATGTTGTGTGGTTGCATTGGTGTATTTCGTTTCTGTTTACATGTGGATTCTGTTTGTTTATGTTGTTTTTTTTCTTCATTGATTACTGTGGAGGCAGATGAATGTGTGCAGCACTTGAGTCCAAGACTTTTTCCCCAAGGGGACAATAAGTGTATCCCATCATATCATATCATTTATCAATTTTTCTCTGCTATCAAGATTACAGAGGGAAGCAAAAATCCTGTGATAATGTTGTACAGATGGTTTAAGGTTGTAAAGTAAAGTGGTGTAAACTTACTTAATATTAAACATTTTCATTACTTCAGGATTGATCGTTACGGAAGCCCAAAGCTGATATACATCCGTATATTTAATTTTACTACATTTTTCTCGTAATAATAAGTCATTCATCTGGTTATCACGAGATACCAAATAGCATTTTTGCATGATAAAAAGATGATTTCAAATGCTAACATGTCAAAGTGCTGTGATCCAGGTTGCTTGTCCTATAATGGATTTCCCTGACAATCATGAACTATTCAGTACTTCCAGATAATCTCTTCACGTTCCCTTAGCTGAAACTTTGACTTGTCATTTAGCGACATCATCGTGTAAAGACTCTGTTTGTTGATACCGTTTTGTTTTTTTACCAATATTTGCAAAAGTCAAGACATAGGCCTCATCAGCTTCAATTATGCTTTCTATTTTATTCAAGTTAGCAAACATTAGCCTAGCAACATGCTTGACTACGATGGTGAATGTGCCAGAACTCTGTCTCCGTGCATCATCACAGAGAACGCTAATTTGGCCAATGTCAGAAAATATTCAGATCTGCAGCAGTCAGGTGGAGGTGACTCCTATAGCTCCTTCTGGATTCTCTTTTGCTAACATCTGACAACAACTCAGTGCAAGAGTTTAAGGGTGCAAACTGAGTGCAAAGAAAGGCTTTGTAAGAAGACACAAAAATGCAAAAAAAAATTGCAAATTTGTGCCGGAGCAGAGTTTAGACACGGAGGACTGAGAGAGACTTTGCCTCCATTTTAGAAAAAACCCTGTGAGGGTTGTGAAAACTGATTTAAAAATGTCTTTAACTTGGCTGCATAGAGTTTCAATAGTGTTGGTTTGAAGTTGGGAAACGGGGTGAATCTTCATTTCATTAATCATTGTTTATCATTTAGAGCAAGTGGAAGAAAAGAGACAAGATGATGAGGCAGAGCTGCGTCTAAAAATATCTTCACTGTTTGCACATTGTGACTGCAAAACAGATAGATGAGGAGGGGGAGGGGGGGGTGCAGGGAACAGAAAAAAGAAGGAGACTGGGAATAATGAGGGAGGAAAGGAGGTGAGAGAATGCGACAGAGCAGGGAAAGATGGAGGAAAGATGAAGGGAGTGATGAAGGCAGAGAGATGTAGCAAGGAAGGAAAGGACGTATAGGTCATGGAAGGAAGGGAGAAAGGGGAATATGAAGGTGAGGTGGGGGAGGGGAGGGGGGAGGGAAATATTTTGCGTGCACAGAGGAGGAGAAGAAGAAGATAGAAATGAGGGTGAGAGCGCGGGGGCGGACTGAAAAGACAGCGAGAGTGAGAGACAGAAATAGAGAGAGAAAGAGAGAAAGAGCTATTCTGGTAATGATACTGTTGCCATGGAGACGCTGTCCTTAGTCAAGCTACTCCACAGGTGCCTCCTGGATGTTTTTGAAAGGACTCCCCTGATTGGTGGAGGTCTTTAGAGAGAGGAGAATTGATTCCGTGACACGGGTGAAGGTTAAAGGTCATCCCATTACCCTCTGAATGCTTCATAACATCCTTTGTTGCTTCTTCATCTCTTAATGGTCATGATATCAGTCAGTTAAAATAAATAATAATATACAGTTTACTGCTTAATACAAAATACATGTTACACCAATTTACGGTCCAATTATTGTTTTTGCTGTTGCAAACAAATAATTAAATTTACTTTGGCAATGTCCACGACTCACTCAGTCCAAGGTGCTCATAGAACAAACTGTGAAACTCCATGAACTGATACACTTTCACAAATATCACAGACTAAGGTGAGAGACAATCTGGTTAAAATTAACAAATCCAAACACAGAAAATAACGCAGCATGTCTGTTACATCCACAGATCAGTGTTCCTATAATTGCGACCTCATACTGAACCAGTGGGTGTTTGTAAAATCCCAGTCTAATAGAAGCATCACAGGTTCAAACCCACACAGGTAGAAATCAGTCCAGTCACACCGACGGAGAGCCAAAGTCTTCCTCATCACACCGAGGACGGAAGGATGAGGGGAAACTGTCGCCATTAAAGGTTATAAGAGGATAAAAGATGGAAGGAAAAAAGAGAAGAGAGAGAGCATCATGTGAAAGGATGGAAGAACATGTCAATATTTAACACACACACACACACACACACACACACACACACACACACAAATGCAGCAAAAGGAGCAGTGGTGAGTCAGCCAGTGAGTCACAGGAGAAATCAGAAATGTCAGACAGAAAAAGAGCACACACACACACACACACACACACACACACACACACACACACACACACACACACACACACACACACACACACACACACACACACACACACACAAGCATGCTTGCACACACAGCTGCAGCCACCAGTTTTTGACATTAATAACAACCTTGACAACTGTTCTTTTTCCACCTTCTGGGTTTAGGTAAGAGTGGAAGAAAACTGACACACACACACACACACACACACACACACACACACACACACACACACACACACACACACACACAGTGCACAAACACAAACATAACAAACATGTGAGGCCCCTTTCCACCTGATTTTCAAACCTGTACCACACATTCATTTATTCATTCTTTTTCTATTTTAGTTCACATATTCAAACATGAAGCTTCTCCGGTTCCCTGCTTTACCCTCTGAGACCCCCCACAGGGACCCAAACCCCAGGTTGAACACCACCCATCTGCCTGCTGTAAAGAAAGCTGCAGTTTTGTCCTCCTGAGATGAGGAATAAGACTGAGACTGCAGCGCCCTCTAGCGTCTCAGAAGGGAGCTGCACAAACTCTAACTGGCAGACTGTGCTGTAATACTCAACTGTCTTCACCTTTAGTCAATTAACTTTAAGGTGTGCAATCTTAATAAAGCACATTTTACATTTAGTAGTATGACTTCATCAAATATGATGCATGACGGGCAAACTCAAAAACTAGAATAAGAGGAATTAAAGTCCAAAATGACTCCAACTTCCTTTATATATAGCACATTCAACAACCAGGGTGAAAGGTAAAAAAAAAGGTAATACACATCATAGTAATAGTAACATCTGTTCATATAAAACGTGATAGGAAAGCCTAAGAGAAGAGATGGATGCTCAACAATGATTTTAAATATCCGAGAGTAGGATCAGATCTTATATGAAGCGGTCTGCACTTGTCTGGTCTTAGTTACATCTGCTCTTGACTGCAGAATGTATTTTATATTGGTTGCGATATATAAAATGCAAATAATCACCTATATTTTTTTATTTCTTTGACCATTTTTTTGTGTTTTTACTGTTAATAGTTAACCTCTCAATTAGTACAATACTTTCACTTGTAGGCCTATCCGTTAGCTTCTACACTGCTCAAAAAAATAAAGGGAACACTTAAACAACACAATGTAACTCCAAGTCAGTAACACTTCTGTGAAATCAAACTGTCCACTTAGGAAGCAACACTGATTGACAATCAATTTCACATGCTGTTGTGCAAATGGAATAGACAACAGGTGGAAATTATAGACAATTAGCAAGACACCCCCAATAAAGGAGTGGTTCTGCAGGTGGTGACCACAGACCACTTCTCAGTTCCTATGCTTTCTGGCTGATGTTTTGGTCACTTTTGAATGCTGGCGGTGCTTTCACTCTAGTGGTAGCATGAGACGGAGTCTACAACCCACACAAGTGGCTCAGGTAGTGCAGCTCATCCAGGATGGCACATCAATGCGAGCTGTGGCAAGAAGGTTTGCTGTGTCTGTCAGCGTAGTGTCCAGAGCATGGAGGTGCTACCAGGAGACAGGCCAGTACATCAGGAGACGTGGAGGAGGCCGTAGGAGGGCAACAACCCAGCAGCAGGACCGCTACCTCCGCCTTTGTGCAAGGAGGAACAGGAGGAGCACTGCCAGAGCCCTGCAAAATGACCTCCAGCAGGCCACAAATGTGCATGTGTCTGCTCAAACGGTCAGAAACAGACTCCATGAGGGTGGTATGAGGGCCCGACGTCCACAGGTGGGGGGTGTGCTTACAGCCCAACACCGTGCAGGACGTTTGGCATTTGCCAGAGAACACCAAGATTGGCAAATTTGCCACTGGCGCCCTGTGCTCTTCACAGATGAACGCAGGTTCACACTGAGCACATGTGACAGACGTGACAGAGTCTGGAGACGCTGTGGAGAACGTTCTGCTGCCTGCAACATCCTCCAGCATGACCGGTTTGGCAGTGGGTCAGTAATGGTGTGGGGTGGCATTTCTTTGGGGGGCCGCACAGCCCTCCATGTGCTCACCAGAGGTAGCCTGACTGCCATTAGGTACTGAGCTGAGATCCTCAGACCCCTTGTGAGACCATATGTGGTGCGGTTGGCCCTGGGTTCCTCCTAATGCAAGACAATGCTAGACCTCATGTGGCTGGAGTGTGTCAGCAGTTCCTGCAAGACGAAGGCATTGATGCTATGGACTGCCCCGCCTATTCCCCAGACCTGAATCCAATTGAGCACATCTGGGACATCATGTCTCGCTCCATCCACCAACGCCACGTTGCACCACAAACTGTCCAGGAGTTGGCGGATGCTTTAGTCCAGGTCTGGGAGGAGATCCCTCAGGAGACCATCCGCCACCTCATCAGGAGCATGCCCAGGCGTTGTAGGGAGGTCATACAGGCACGTGGAGGCCACACACACTACTGAGCCTCATTTTGACTTGTTTTAAGGACATTACATCAAAGTTGGATCAGCCTGTAGTGTGTTTTTCCACTTAAATTTTGAGTGTGACTCCAAATCCAGACCTCCATGGGTTAATAAATTTGCTTTCCATTGAAAATTTTTGTGATTTTGTTGTCAGCACATTCATGTAAAGAACAAAGTATTTAATAAGAATATTTCATTCATTCAGATCTAGGATGTGTTATTTTAGTGTTCCATTTTTATTTTTTTGAGCAGTGTATATAAGATAGGTGTCCAAACCTTTTTTTTTCTTGCGGGCCAAAATTGTCGTGTTAGAAATGCTCGTGGGCCACAGGGTTTTTTTTTTTTTTTTTTTTAAATATAGTTGAAAAAATAGTAAGGCTTTGTAGATCAGACTCTAAAGAAACCCTTTAACAAAAGGCAATTAAATATTTTGATTTCTTCGTTCTACTTTATTTGGTTTTTTTCTCAGAGCCTGTAACATGGTTCATTTAGCTCAGGTCATTAAATGGTTAAACAACAGTCCGCTTGTTTGCAAAAACTTTCCATACATTTTTTTTTCATAATTTACAAAAAAATAATAAAATCTGTAGATTTAAAACAACATGTTACTGAACATTTTCTATTTTAGGAATATTGTTCAGCCCTTGTTAACATGAAAAATAAGATAACGTGCCGATCTTAATCAATAAAATGTTCTGATTCTTCATTTGAAGTCACGGGCCGCAAAAAATCCCCTCAAGGGCCGCAAATGGCCCTCGGGCCGCACTTTGGACACCCCTGATATAAGAAATAAGTGGCCTAACTTTAGCATACATGGGTACAACTCCAATGATAAGCCTACATTATCACTTTTATATGCACAGGGGACTTTATTTGAACAATAACCTTCATAATAAATGATTTACAAGAACATGAAAATAGAAGGAAGAACTCGTGCAGGTGAGTAGTGTTAGCATCGTTAGCGTTAGCAGTGTTAGCAGCAATGCTACAGATGTTATAAGTTCATTTTCGTACATGAATTCAGTTTGTGTCTGTTTACATTTTACCTGCTCCTCCTCTTCCTCCTCTTCCTCCTCTAATGAGCCGGGTGGATTCACTGACAGACTCTCCTCCTCCTCCTTCTCCTCCACGTCCTCCTCAGCCGTTGTCAAGGCAACAAACCCTCTACGCCGGCCGGAGCTGTTCTTAGTCATCCATCCGCCGCATCTATCGCCGTTTTATTGACGTTATTGTGACGCAAGTGACGTCACTATGACGAGTTGTAAATTAAAAGCTTTACGGTAGTAATTTTAGTTATACCATTTTTTTAAAAAAACAACGACTAATTAAAATAAAATAATGATGGTAGTTGTTATAAAATATTAATGATTATTATTATAATAAATAATAATAATCATGTAGGGCTCTATGTAAATATTACATTTTTTTTACTTTTACTTTTACGTTTGAGTCCCAGCTGGCAAATGGGTTGGGCTTGTAGGACAACCAAAACACACACACGCCCCCACACACACACACACACACACACACACACACACACACACACACACACACACACACACACACACACACACACACACACACACACACACACACACACACACACACACACATACACACACACGCACGCACGCACACAAACATTAGACACACAGAGGGAGGAGAAGGCGGATCTGTAAGTAGAAACAGGACTTCCTCGGACGGAAAACGCAGTAAGTCGCCTTATTTAACATCATTTATCTCATCGTTTTCCTCTCACTAAACATTCCTCTTACAGGATTATTATTGTTAACATATCCTCAAAGTAAAACATAGTGTTTGGTCATGTGCCAGGTGTCAAGTGCCTGTATTTTTCTTGTGCACCCTGTGGCTGTGGCGTTGTGTGTGTGCAGTAATAGCCCTGTGGTGTGTGTGTACCTGGTGTGATGACTGACTCAAACGAGGGGATAATGAAGACTTTCAGCGAGCTCTGCTGTGCGCACAAGCTGCGATAATCGGGCGAGCATGCACACAGAAATCCATTCGTTGTTTCCTCCATTTCTGCTCATGTCCTCACGTAACTTGCTGCGACACTTTCTGCCAAACGTCATGGTTAGTAATTGTTTACACTGTGTGACTCGACTGATAGACACACGCGATAAAAGCAGCAGGTCCAGTTTGTATTATCTGTTTTTTTCCACTTCTTCAGCTGTTCAAGGAGCTGAGTGCTGCACATTTCACGCGATCTTATCAAAGTGCTCATTAGTTAAGGACTCTGTCAAGACATTAGTATCTCCACCTGAGTAGCCTTAAGACCAAAGTGCTTCCTACAGCTTAGTTCATTTTTCTATTTATTTAATTTAATATATTAATTCATGTAAGGAACCTACACAAAATAGTCCCTCATTTAAAGCTCCTGTTAGGACATTTTGGTTTGTGTTGAGTTTGGCGCCCCTTGTGGACAAAGGGACGGGTCCTGATCGATCTGGCCCTGTACTTGTGTATTAAGTGTTTCCTGATAAATAATTAAAAAACGTAAAATGTATCAGTCTCTCATTGTCAATATTTGCTGTAGAAAATGTAAACGAAAAGCCCTTAAATGTTTTAAATCGTGTCTGACACCAACCCTGTGGCTGCCATAACATTACAAAAATACAATTAAAAATCGTCAATCTTGCAGCTGATAGTCTTGTTTGCTTCGTAGGTCGTAAAGAGGCATACATTTTAATTTCAGTCTGTTTCATAGTCAGCTCACAGGATGGAGCTTCAAGTTGATTTTATAGCCTTACAAAATGAAAATACATGACATAGTGTTTTATGAAACTCAAATCAAAGATGAGGTAAAAACAATCACCTCCCGATGATGTTTCTTTTTCATTCAAAAGATGTCTGCTTTTTGCTTTTTTGCCTGCTCCGCATATCATTCGATTGATCTTTATATAATCAGGTTTGTCCCATTCAGATCAGAGAGATCAGCCAAGAACAGCAGCACATTTCCTGCAATAAACAAGAAAACACAGGCAGTTAGTTACAGCAACATTTAAATGATCGGATAAAGCTTTCAGCCTGTACCAAATGATACGTGTTGAAGTTTAATATCAGCCTGTCTTCCCTAACGCCATGTGGGCTTTGGGAACAACAAATTGCACAATGTCCAGAAAATTAAGGTTACCATTTCCATCCTTCAAGATTAAGAGAGCGGATAAGTAGGTGGGAATTTTGCCCAGAATAGCTCTGTAAGTACAAACAGTTACAAGCCCCTTCGCTGGCATGTTTTCCGATTAGAAAGGAAAAACTGGTGTTATGAATGAAAAGCTGCCGTGCTCACTGTGTGTCGGGTAATGTTTGGTAATAAAAGGCGCGCTGTAGTAGGGACAAGTCACTGGAAAAACAACAGTGGAGCAGCTTACCTCGGTTTGGTAGTGGAGAGGTCTCCAGGAACATTTGTGTGGATGAGGCTAAGGTGGAAAGGTAAGAAGTGGAGAAACAAGTGTGTTAAGAAAAATGCATATACAGTAGGTGCAGGACAGAAAAATGTTTATCTTCAAAAAAAGGAGAAGGTCTTTACGCTGTTCAGCTCCCAATGAGCAACTTTATATAAACAGCGTTTCAATCAAAGAGAGAAAGAAAATCTGAGGAAGAACTTTTGGTTCAAACCCGGTGTAAAAAGAAAGTCCCCCCCTCGATTTCTCGACCATGTCTGGTAACATGACGATGCTTTTTCTCTACAAGTGTTCAAGAACTTACATTCAGTTTGGTTTGCATTTTTAAAAAGTTTGAGTTTGCTCAGCTGTTCTTGTACTATATTAAAGTTTTGCTAAGAGCCTGAGCAGTAAATGATAATATCATCAGCATAATAAAATCAGCGAATAGTTGATACAAAGCAGCCAACAATAAAACCACATTAACCAAAATTAATTTAAAAATGCTGCATTGTAATTCACAAATCCAGTCAAATATAATCTCTATGCATGAATACTTTATTCAAAACAACTCATATTAGGGTCATGTATGTGAATTAACAAATCTATAAATAAGGCGTTTGGGATCGTACTAGCTGATATACTTCTTTAAAAAGCTGAAAAGCTCATTCTACTCGCCTTGAACATTAAATAAGGTGGGATGTAATACTCAGTCATTACATGAATGTCTGCTATTTAAACCAGGTGACTTGGCCTCGCTCTGTTTGTGCTTTCTCTCCCACAGCTCTTCTCGTTTATTTAAGCAGCAGTAACAGACAGAGGCTTCAGCTGAACTCAGTTCTGTTTCTCTTTCTCAGATCATGGAGGATCCTGCTCCACGCTCCGGTAGCTCTTCCTTTGTGTGGCTGGTGGGAGCGTCACAGGTTGTGGGTTTGGCGTCGGTGGTGCTGACTGGCGTGTGGATGGGTCACTACAGAGGGGGTTTCGCCTGGGACGGCTCAGCGCAGGAGTTCAACCTGCACCCTCTGTGCATGGTGCTGGGGCTGGTTTTCCTGCAGGGCGACGGTGAGTAGACTATGAAGTGACTCTTATTTAGATCTCAGATCAAACATGCAGAAGGTTTCAAACAACATTAAAGTCTAAGTCAATACTGGTGCAACAAAAAAATAGAAGACCTAGGCACTAATATTGGATAATTTCTTGTTTTTAATAAGCAGAAAATGTCAAGCTAACTCCTGCACGACATTAGAAACTTGTGATCGAACAAAGTCATTTTAATTTGTGAAGACCTTTTGATTAAGGAAAAGCTCCAACGTCATACTTCTGTCATTTTCTCTTGGCCCTCTTTCCTGTTGTAAATTCTGAAATTACAGTACTGAATACAACCGCAAAGTTTATTTATCAACTCATCACCAAACATTTATTCTTAGGAAACAACGAGCGTCTCTACCAATCGACAATAACATCCATCTAATACTTATTGAGATATGTCAGTCCCGACCGTAGCAGTGGACAATCATGCGGCAGAAAAGCTCCGCCGATAGCATGGGTGCAAATAATCCAACGAGACAACATGTGAGACATCCCGGCTATCACCACTGACATCTTCAGATCAACCCTGCTTGTCTTACATCCGTATGTTGTCATGGTTACGCTAAATCGGTTTGCGGTAAGATTCTGTAAATTGAGTCAAACTGTAGGACAGCGTAACATGGAGGCTGTATTTCAATCAGTCTGTTGGTTGTGTGTGTGTCTCTGGATGTGTGTTTGTGCGCTTTAGCCTCAAGCAGTGTGGCTCTGGCCTTTTGCATTAAGATAACACTGCACAGAGACACCCATCACTTCTCAGCGCCCCGCCCTGCAAGAACAGATTTTTAACAGAGAGAAGAAGAGAGATCAGGGTTGGGTCCAACAGTTTTGGCAAACGCTGTAGCAAACAAACACACCTGTTTCATGCAACGACTGGTCAGGTGTGCCCCCTCCCCTCCCTTAAACATACCTGATTGGTCGATTTGCTCACCCGAGTGAAGGAAATCCTCTTTTTGATTTTGCACAGTGCTAATTTGACCTTAAAATGGACACTTGAATAATTACCATTCACCAACAGAAAGCTGCCTTGAGTGTTGACCTTGGAGACAGAGCAGTCCTAGCTCCCAGCCGAGTCCCAACATATAATTATTTGTGTTCTCCTGTCGTCATATCGCACCACTAAAGACGCAGAATAAGCTTTATACCTTGTCATGACTGAGCTGACTTGTCTGTCATCTGATAATTAGTAACTGTCAGCATACTGACGGCTTAGAGAGTGTTGAGAGTGATTTAGAGGTTGTGGTTTTTAAACGTCAGTCTGAGACAGTGAAGGGTTATCTAAGGTAAAAGGTTGTGGAGGTGAGTTAGAGGGGAAACTACGGCTGGCAGGTTGAACTGGGGTTGATTGATCTTTTATGTAATTTGAAGCAGGGCTGTAAAAGCTTAAAAAGTGATAGTTAGAGATGCACCGATTGGGAACATCAGGGCTGATTCCTAGTGTTGTAGTCAAGACCACAGTAACCGAGACCACGACAAGACCAAGAGATTTAGGGATCAAGACCGAGTCAAGACCAAGACCATAAACATCACTGAAAAATCATCCAGTACGCAGCGGGCGTGTCACTCACTTAGACAGTAACACCTGGAAGGTTGCGACCGTAACCGGGGGATGAAAATCAAATTATGAATGCACTGAACGTTTTCCTTCTTATCACAGTAATCATGTAGAAAAATAGCCTGTCAATGGTGGTCTTGACCAGTCCTCATTTTAAATCCAGAAGCTGTCCAGTCTGAGATCGAGACAAGACTGATTCTAAATGCTTTTGATTCCGAGACGAGACCTTCAGAAAGTCGATTTCAAGTACTACAACACAACTGATGTTTGTTTCATGACTCCCACAATGCCAACATTTTCTCTCATGTTTGTCAATGAAAACATGTCAGAGTTTGTCCAACAGGTGACTTCATCATCTGCCCGATAAAAACCCTCTTCTCTGAATCAGTAGGTAGGTGCACTAGATGTCAGCATTAAATTGATTTGGCAGAATAAAAGAACATCGGCGACTGACATCAGCCCATGCCACATTATATGTCGATGTCTGCCAACAGAGCCAAAATCTGCAGATACCGATGTTGAACCTTTGCTTCGTTGCATCCCTGTGTAGACTAGCAGAGAAGTGTTGTGATCATTTGTCTTCTTGACTGTTAAATCTGAGTATTGGTCCGTTTTTGTGAGGAGTTATTGTCACCATTTGTCTGTTCTTCGTCTGTTGTCCCACAAATGAAGACAAAGTAAGTTGCTGTTTTTCCTCCTCTCCGCTCAGCGCCTGCAGCTCTGCCTGCTTACTCCAGCTAATTGGAGTAAGCAGATTAGCTCAACTGTTTCCCAGCTGTGTGTGTCGGCGCGAGATTCAATTAAGGCAATGAAAGCAAAGGGCAGCTGGACATTAGAGCGCCTCTGACAAACACCTCAATGCTCATTCATTGTGATTAAGTCTGCTTTTGTTACCTCGGGCCGCACATTCACACAAAAGAGCTCTAAATCATGATCTCAGCTTAAAATCTATTTGAACACCTGAATCTCGTGAAGCGGGCATGGCGACTTCTGTAACAGCTTATCGTTCGGCTGTAAGGAGGTCAATTTTTACGATCATGAATGGCACAAAGAGTGTGAAAAGAGTTAAGCAGCGATGTGTTGGCGAATGTTACAGAAACAAAGGATCAGGCATCAAACTTTTTATGAAATGAAAGAAAAACATCAACAGGCTCAGATTATTGTACAACATGCACGCCTTCTCTGTGCAGGCCTGAAAGTACATGAGACATACAATCCTTATAAAAAATTAGTACCTTCTTTATATGGTCCTTAAAGCATCACAAATTGCTGCTGTGTTGAAACCAGTATGTCCTCCTTCTAACTTTAGATTCTGCTCCTGAATGCTCTGGATTTGTTTGGACCAGAGAAGGTAGGCGGTTTTATGACACACCCCCACACGGCCGTTTTGGACGCCCCTCGGTTTGTCAGATATGAGAGCAGTTATCAGGTCAACAGGTGTTGCAGTGATGGAAGCGGTCAAGAGAAGTGGTTCAGATAGAAGTGATTGTACCCGACCTAAAAAGCCTCTGCATGTTTCTAATTTACTGTTTTCACAAACAGCCATCCTGGTCTACAGGATATTTCGAAATGAGCCCAAGAGGAACGTCAAGATGCTTCATGGCATCATTCATCTGCTCGCCCTCATCTTAAGCATCATAGGTGAGAAACAGAGAGAGGCAGGAAGTGTGGAAGTCCAGGTGTTACTCTATACACCTTCAATATTGTTTCTGTTTGTGTGTGTGTGTGTGTGTGTGTGTGTGTGTGTGTGTGTGTGTGTGTGTGTGTGTGTGTGTGTGTGTGTGTGTGTGTGTGTGTGTGTGTGTGTGTGTGTGTGTGTGTGTGTGTGTGTGTGTGTGTGTGTGTGTGTGTGTGTGTAGGTTTTGTAGCTGTATTTGACTTCCACAGAGCAGCAAAGATCCCCAACATGTACTCTCTACACAGCTGGTGTGGGATGGCTACACTCATCTTATTCTGCGTACAGGTACACTCTATCACACACACACACACACACACACACACACACACACACACACTAAATACAGTTTAAATGTGGATTAAAAACTATTCATCATCATCCTTCTGTTTTTCCTCAGTGGGTGATGGGCTTGATGTTCTTCCTGTTCCCCGTTGCATCGTCATGGTTACGAGCAGCATACCTCCCCGTCCACGTGTTCTGCGGTCTCGTTCTGCTGGTCATGGCCATAGGGAGCTGCCTGCTGGGCATCACGGAGAAACTCCTCTTTAGCATCATGTACGTTCATTTGAATGTTCCTGAGTGAGAATCATTTAATCCCTTATATGGACCTAGCCTGTAACCAATGCAGAAGTCCCCACATGGTGGTCAGATGAAAGAAAAACCTGGGTGATAAAGTAGGTCGTCTGTCAAACGGAAGGTCGGGGGTTCGATCCCCAGCTCCTGCAGCCACATGTCCGATGAGTCCTTGGGCAAGAAGACACTTAACCCCAAATTGCTCGTTTTACAAGACGGCTTGTAAACGTGTATGAATGGGATTAGCTAATACTGACGAACAGGGAGTGTAGTGGCTATTTGTCCAAAAACAAGATGACCACTGAGGCACCATGGGGGATGTGATGTACATGGGCAAAAGAAGTCCAATGTCCATGCAGGAGCTGCGGTTTTTTGGTGGTTTATTTAAAGAAAGCAAACAAAAGAACAAAGAAAATCGTGTCTCCTGCTGCCTCTCGTAGGCCCACCCAGGTGCATGCTGGTCCTCTACCTGCCTCTGGTGCCCACAGTGTTACCCAAACACCTAACAAAAAAAATACTAATACAAAACTAAATTTAACAAATAACTAGCAAAAGAAAATATTACCCAAAATCTATTCTAAATAAAGAAAACGTGTAGAATAATTAAATAAACAACACCACCCAAATATTAGTAAACTAAATACCAAAACTAATTCTAACAACAATTAAATAGCTCCAACAGGGAGGTTACCCTAACACAAGCCATCCATTCATTGTCCAAACTGTTTTCACGTTTGGGGTCTTGGAGGATCCAATCCCAGCTGTCATTGGGCGAGAGGCGGGGTTACACCCTGGACTGGTCGCCTGTCAATCACAGGGCCAGACAACCAGACACACTCACATTCACACCTACGGGCAATTTAGTGTCTTTGACTGTGGGAGGAAGCAGGAGAGAACCCACACATGCACGGAGAGAACATGCAAACTCCACACAGAGAGGCTCCTGTCCAATGGAAAAAAACAGGAACCCCCTCGCTGTGAGGCAACACCGCTAACCATCACATCACAAACCACCTTATAATATTCTCTATCGTATCTTGCCTACGTTTAACTAATGTATGGAAGCAACCAGTGATGATGCTTGTGAAATATATGTGTTGATGTTTTGTTTTCTGATGCCTCTCTCTCTCTCTCGACCCAGGCCGACCTACTCTGCATTTGTCTCCGAGGGGGTCCTGGCTAACACCTTGGGGATCCTTCTGATTTGCTTCGGGGTGCTGCTCAGCTTCCTAATCACCAGGGAGGAGTACAGACGTCCGCCAAACCCAGAGGAAGAGGCTCTGTCCGTCCACTTCAAGACACTGACCGAGGGAGGCTCTCCCAGCTCGCCCTGACCTTGACGAAAAACATCCGCCCGCTCCAATTTTATTCGTATTTATACAAGCTGTTTCCTGCCAACAGTCTACCTGCGCACTTCATTAGTAAACATTTTAGTTTGGGATTTTAAGGAGACTCATGTCGTCAACGCTAAGCCTCTAATGTACACTGCAACACTTCAAGCAGAAATATGAATGACAGGTTAGAGTGACTCCAGATACACTTGTGTAATTATGGGCTTTCACTATAGTTTAGCACGGTCCTAATTAACCATATTCCAAAAACAGCTGTTTTCTTTGACCTCATGCTCAGGATGGGAAGCTGACACCGTGTCCTAACAGCACGCGAGAGTTTGATAAAGTGTTGCGTCACAAACGATCGCACGGTCGCTGTCCACACCGCATCAGTTAAATATTTAATGTTCTGCTCTGTGGATTTCAGTTTCCCCTTGCCAACATTTTGACGTGTTGTGCTTTTGTTTGAAGGTGGACAAAGAGACGTGTGGTGCTTTGTATTGATGAGCTGTTGACTCAAATCACAACACTCAGACGCTCGTCAACAAACGGCTCGCAGTGAGCCAGATAAAGTTTTTGTTGACACAAGTCAAAGCTCAACATTTCAATCATGGACGTGGATATTAATCATGCACTGTTATCTCAACTTTGTCAGACAAGCTAACGAGCTCTGTGAAGTGAGAAAAGCGAGTGACAGTGCCTTGCAGAGCCTCCTCTCTCTCGTTCCTCGTCTATGTGAGCGACAGAGAGGAAAATAGAATCGTAAAACGGCACCCCGTGACTGACTGACTGCGTTGCTCGCAGGAAGCGATTAAAGTGATTAAGGTGAAACGATCGCGACTTCTAACCTTGACCTCAGTGGCATTAAAACTATAAGAGCTATTCAGCGTCCCATCTGGAGCATGATGTAAAAGGAAAATGGCTGTTGTATCTGGTTAATAGTGACCCATGTATCTAATTAACTCTGCTTTTATTCTGCTGCTATTTGCCTTACGTTTGCTATTTATATATTCAGAATCTTTTGCATCAAATATATTTTTCTTTAAATATTGGAAACTTAAGTAAGACTTAGGCCATGGGTTCATTAAACTAACAAATAACGCTGTAATGCAAAATCTTTATAGATCTTTAAAGGAAGAATGTGCGACTTTTTGAAACAGTAGATGTCGCCCTTGAGCACCAGCATGAAACCAAAACAAACTGCTGTTTGGCCACGCCTCCTCCATGCTGAAGCCCCTGCTCTCCTCCAGAGACACACCTCCAACCCCGCTCCACTCGCGTTCACACCATAATTAAGCGCAAGCGGAGGACAAATCGTCCTTTCCTCGAGCTGCTCGCTGTGGCCTGCATTGTTGTGTTAGCATGCTAATGTTAGCGCTCTTTAGTTAGCTCGTAGCTTCACATTTCATGTACATTAACACAGAATGAGTGTGATCTAAAATAGCTTACGAGACATCCAAATAATCAGTGAGTATGTTCTTCTTCTCTCTAGTTCTTGACTAAAACAGCTTTTATACACAAGGGGAGGAGCCGGCCGTCCCGTCCATGTAAACACGGCTCTGACAACAACACAGCCAGCGGGACTCGAGCTTCTCCCTCATTGTAGACAGTCAGGACTCAGAGACACATTTAGACAGGAGAGACTTGGTCTCTGATATATTTATGTTTTAGAAATGTCGCACATTCTTCCTTTAAGTAAAAAGTTAAAATTGAAAACTCAATATTACATTATTTATATTTATTATAAGACTATTAATTGCACTCTAATTAAGTCTGCCTTCTTCGGATTTTCCACAGTGTGAAGCCTTGTCACTAGTTAGTCCACATCGTGTCGCGTGTGAAGATGTACTCGGTTTGTCAATTTGTGTTTCAATGATCCGTCATGAAAGAGTATATCTGTCCAGTGTGTATTTATGAATGTATGTAATGAGAGTTTTGTTACTTGATGCTTTTTAATGTGTGGAACCAAATAAAAACACGTAGCTTCAGATTGTTTGCTTGACTTCGGGACTCGGCTCTTGTGCCAAATACAAAGCTTTTACCTGTAATGGAAAAATCTACATTGTTGAATGTTGTTGTTTTTTTGTGTCAAAGTTGTCTATTAGAGGACGTCCTCTTCTTAACGGGACAACCTGAAATAAACAAAACTGTGTTCATTATTTTTATTGGTTCAATGTGTTTTTTCCACATCGACATATTGAGACACTGTTCATTTCTTAAATCACGATTAATCTCATGCTATTTTGTCCCTTCAGGCTCTCTGTAGATAGTCGTCCTCAGTGTCTCCCTGTAGTCACAATGATGTAAAAGAAGTACACTGCTGCATCTTTGAGTGTCTCACTTCACTTTAACAACCATAACCAAATAACTCGATAGCTCTGTCAGTGTCCAACCAACCGAGCTAGCTTGGTGCTAGCTTATTCAAAGCGATCTTGTTATATAACCTCGTAGTGACAGTTAAATAAACTATAACGGCTTTTTCTGGTTAATGGAAGAAAGGCAGAACGAGACAAAGGAATAAAGAAATACATTTCAGGCTTTCATTCATGTTTATTCCTCTTTGTCATTTTAATTCAGCAGTTAGTTATTTCACATAAGCTGAAACATTCATCTTGGTTAAATCGATGCTTTTTCTCATTACAGTAACCATTCTGGGTTTTAAATATTAACTTATTAAAAACACAAAACACACACACACACACACACACACATTCGAGATCAGATCCAACAGGTTGGAAGGCGGAAGAACTTTGCTGGTTTACCTGTGGTTTCAAATCATGTGGCTCAGGACCCATTACAGGTCGGGGGGTTACTTTCTACATGTACAGCACAACAAATCCATCACACAGCATTGATGCGCCATGAAATGTTGCTTACGTTCAGTTTAATCATTTTTTAGCTCGTTTTGAACATCTAATAAATATGCTTACAACACATTTTATACTCAAACAGGCCAGAGATACGCACAGTCTGACTTTGAAAATGGCTTTATGAACTAGAGTTGTTGACTGTTGCCACGTCTTCTCACAGCTGAAAAATCCTGAGCAGTAAGAAATAAGGGCACGGAGATCGTTACTATCAAGAGGTCATCGGATCAATCCGCATCAGGAGCTCTGAAAACAAGCTGCTAATTAACCAGAGACCTAAAAACAAGTTATATATATATAAAAAAAACAGTTAATGTCACAAAATCCATTTTCAAAAAAAGCCAAGCCCCACTTCCTGAACACCTTAACTGATGTTAGCCCGTTAGCTATTGTTCTGTCGCTATGCTTATCAAGCTCTATATAGCCTAGCTTAATATGGAGTTTAAAAATCCAGGGGTTAGGGGGGACAACAAAATTCAGACCTCTGTTAAAAATGCAGGAAAACACAAGTAGGTTTCTTCTTTAAAATCTAAATTAAAAACGTTTGCTAGCTGTTTTTCTAATTAACTGCTAGGTACCTTAACAAGCTAACACACGCAGCATGATCTGGTAACTTTTCGTCTGACTTTTTAAAGTTTTAAGCTAAATGACTTCATGAGAAATTCCTATAACTGATTTTGATGTGCTCTTGAAGACTGAATTCAAGGTTTTGTGCTGAAAAATCTAGGGCAATGTGCTTATTTTAGCTAATCCATCTCCTCTAAGCTAATTTAGCTAACATTATCATCGCTAGCTGGTTAGAAAATCCTTCTCTGACTTTCTTTACAATCAACTTTTTTGTGTGAATCTTATAAGAAGGATATTAAATGTTGTGCTTTCCGTGATTACATTTATGAGCCAAAAATCAAAGGTACAGTTTTTGGGGGTAAGCTTATTATGCTAACATAAGCAGCATGAGTCGGCAGAATTTTTAAAACAATGCTGAATAAAGTAAATGTTTTGGTTTTTTTACATGTTACTCCAGAGTTTATAATGTTGGAAGGTTTAGGACTCCAAAATATATAACTTTTACCACAGCTCCATGAACACATCTTCAGGATATGGAGAAACCCAGAGCTTGACAGGCAATTCTGTTCCTAGTTATCGTTTAAGCTTTGTTGGACATTCAATTTTGTTAAAAGGTGTTCAGCAAATGGGGCTTTTATTGAGTTAACGGCAACTTGTAGGGAATGTAATCACTCCACCTCCATGGCAAACAGTCTAAAAGACCCAGTTAGGATCCATGTGGTTGCATAAACTAGGATTTGAAGGACTACATAATATAAAATGAGTTTATAGAAAAAAGTAATGACCCTGTTTTAAAGAAAAGAAACACCCACAACCTTGAAAAGGCATTTTAACAAGAGGGGTGTTCACCCAAAAAGCCAAACTGAACTTTTATTTAAAGTCTCAGTTTTGTCTCTTCAAAGAAATATTTTAATGTTCTGTGTGGAAAAAGCCCCACATGTACACGCATGGACAAATCAAAAAGGAGTCTACAGTTTCAAGAGAAACCCAATTTATACAGTTTAATACAGATATACTTTACAAAGATAAATATCACATGTTTTTGTATATACAGCAAGTCAGTGCTTTTTCAATGACATCCTAGTTTTTCAAACTATGGCTTGGGGACCAGGTCACCGACTAGCACAAGTCTTGGAGACTGGATCTTGCAGTAACTGTATACAAGTTTCTAGTCATTGTTTCACTTTTAGCACTTGAAACTTGAAATGAAAATCTTCATAAACATTCACAGACTTCAATATTTAAATGCACTGTAAGCCGGAGATGGAGTCTTCTTTTGTGTTTACTTCTGATTTCCTTGACATCTTTATACTCTTCATTTTGTTTTGTAAGTTGTCTTGTGTATGTATTCCCTTAGTCTCGTCCTCTTGGTTTCTTTTCTGTGACTTACTAGTTAACGGACAGTAAAAGGCGATATGCCTCCTATACAATGTCTATGTTCAACTTGTGCTTTCATTCATCTCCTCTAAGCACCAAAGGATGATTTATGCTTCTGATGAAATGTTTGTCTACAATCTGACGACATGGCAACAAAGCCCACCTTTGAGAGCATTTGGCAAGTAAAAAAGTCTCTCTTTTTCTTTGCTATCACTTTCCATGTGAAGACACAAGATCTTAAAGCCACGTACAGCCCTGTGATCAGAATGCCTTCAAGGAGGAGCCTATAGTATGTGCTGTTATCCCAATTCCCCAACAATTATTGTGCCCATCACACATGTCGTACAAACTCCCCAACGTACAAACTCCCAATTGTACAAACTGCTGTACCAGTTGTATGAACTACCATTCATAGAACTAACAGAACAGTCGTATGAACAACAAGTTGAAAAACCACCCGTCATACTGCTACATTATATGATCCACCAGTTGCACAAACTACTCGCTCTACGGGCTACAAGTCATTGGAACACTTGTGTTTCAAGTGTAATTTGACAGGCCTGGAGATCATGGAATTTGAGTGCACCCATCTCTAGACGTTCTTTGTTTATCCCTTTCCCCCTGTTGTCCATGACAATCAATCCTTATACATTGGATTCTACAAAGGGTCTTTTTGGTTTGACAGGGGAGGTAGGGCCTTTCTTTCTGTCCGAGCAACCATGGATCACCGGCAGAGTTCTAGCCAACTTCACATCCAGGTAGGAAGGATTCTGTCTGGCAACCTGACCGCCTCCTGGCTGCATCTCGTGGTAGTCCGGCTGGTTGTCATAAAGGAGGTGACCATTGTGGGCATTGTTGTTGCTGCGGTTGTAGTAGGCGATGGAGGACGGCTGGGGTTTACATAGGCCTCCTTGGTTGGCGGGGGTTTTGCTGGGCGAGCTTACCACAGTGTCCACTGAAGACACCGCCCAGGAACGAGACGGGCTGAGACAAGTCGAAGGAGAACCGGAAGGAGGTTGTTGTGGAAACTGCTGGTGGACCCTTGCAGTTCTGTCAACAATGCCCATAAAAGGAGTGTTCCTAGACGAGCGTCCGGCCTCTCCAGGGTAAGTCCCGCCTCCTATTCCCATTTCTGACTGGGGAGAGGAAACCAGAAAGAGGTCGTCATGGTAACCGGTAAACCCCCCCGCAGAACCCAGATCTGAAGGTAAGTCCATATGCTGGGTGGAGGCTGAAGTCCTAAAGCCCTGGCCGGGAGTGGTGAACTGCGGCGCACCAGCAGGATTGACCCCGCTAGAGGAGTAGCGGACACTGGTACTCTGCGAGTGGACAAGAGGCTTTGGGGGAGGAGCAGGAGGGGGGATATGGTGGGTACTGACCGGGTGTCTAAGTCCTCCCTGGTGAAAGAACTGATAATCATGAGATGACAAAAGGTTCTCAGGAGGCTCTAATGTCGCCTCTGTAGCTTCAATGGGGTAATAAGCTGCTTTTGATCGGCTGAACTGATGGGCCTGGACGAAGCGATTGATCGCCCCCTTGTCCCCTCCTCCGTCTCTAACGTAAGCCGGCACAGGTCTGGTCTGGCAAACAAAGTCAACATCCATGCTGTCTGGTGGAAATGGAGCTCCAGAGCTCAGACTAGCCTGGACCTGCATGCTTGGCCTGAAATCTGGATTACTGGGACAAATTCCCTCCCCTAGTTTTGGAAACTCTTGAGGAAATTGGCTGAATTGGGAGTAGGCAGAACTTCCCAAAATGGTACTGGAGTGGGCTGAGGAACTGGGCTGATTGGTTCTGACAACCTGGACTTTCGCTGGTTGGAGCCACTGACTTTGACCCGGGTTCTGAGTTTGGAAGGTTCTAAGATTGGACGGATGTTGGTGGTGCTGCTGCAGCCCGGGGTTCAGATCAGAGTGGTGGTGGGACGAAATGGACTGTGGGTAGTGGTGGAAACCTCCATGTCCTGACAAATTCTCCGACGTTGACCCCTCATACTGCATCAAAGAAGGAGCGGTGCTGAAATGGTGATAGGATGAGGATGAAGGTGGAGGCGCAGGGTGAGCGGGTGAGGAGGAGGAGGGGGAGTAGCTGGAGCTCGGTTGGTGACGATACAGGTGAGTGGGGGAGATGGAGGAGGAAAGAGGAGGAGCTTCACCTTCTCTGTAACCCCCCTCATCCTCTTCTTCCCCTTCTTCCTCAGTAAGTCCATCCCTGTCCTGCATCTGCAGACAGCCTGAGTCTCTGCTCCTGACATCGTTGACGCCAAAATTTGGTTTAGAGACGTGATGATGTGCTGGAGGTGGAGCGGAGTCTTGTTGTTGTGCAGCCTGACGACACTCTTCTTTAACCCTGGACAGCAGGCGCTGGATCTCCCGGTTTGATGGGCAGAGACGACTGGCCTCGATGAGATCCTCCAGAGCAGCATGGAACTGTCTGAATGATCAGAGAGAGCAAAAGCAAACACGGTTTCAGAAGATCTCCATGCTCTTTGCTATTGCTATGCTACGTTTCCTCTCATGCTTTGGTAACGCTGATAACTGTGTGTAGCCATGGTGACAGTAGCGGCTGGTCAAAAGAGGTCGCTAGGGCACCGCCCACCCACTTCACACAAGCATAATGATAAACCATCACTGGATAAGATTATTGAATTCATTTTAAATATTGGCTATAAATACAAAAGGGCAAAATAAATATTATGTTGCTACTGAGTAAAATGTAAAACCTGCAAAAACAAAACGTGGATTTAAAACACTCTTCATGCCTAAAGTCACTAGTTGGTGTCATGTTTTATTTAAAATGATTTCAATGATTTGTCCTCATGTTGCTATGGTTACCTGCGGCCGCGTTTAGCTCTGGCTCTGGCGTAAAAGGCCTCGTAGGATTTTGATTTCAGCTCCAGGGCCTTGGTAGCAAACTCCTCGGCAAGGGCAAAATCCTGCACACAAATCAAAAAGAAGTCATGATTTAGAAATTAAATAAGAATACATATTTTGGAACATTGATTCCAAATTATGTGGATTGGTTAAAAAAGGATCTGCTTTATCATCTGTAGAAGGGAGGACAGGAAGGAGAAACCTACGTTCATCTTGCGTTGGCAGCGTGACAGGTTGAGCAGCACACACACCCTCAGCTGTCTTAATGCATTCGACTCGTCTCCTGGGAACTTCTGCAGAGCTGACTGATACGAGTGAGCCGCCTCCCTCACTTTTCCTTGCTAAAAAAGGCACAAAAACACACATAAACTTACAAAATCACATTGAAGTCTTTATATGTGATTCTTCACACTTAGATATAATAGAAATCAAGTGTATCGTCTGAAAATAACTCTGTGACTCATGACTGTCTACAATGGGTGTAACACCCGAGTCCCACTGTCTGTGATGTTTTCAGAGTTTTCAGAGTCCTATCTTCACTTTGTTTACATCGCCCGGACGGCCGGCTGACTCCTCCCCTCGTGTATAAAAGTTGTTTAATTGAGGGACTAGAGAAAATAAGAATAACATACTGTACTCACTGCTTAACTGTGTTTCTAGATCACGCTCATTTCAGGTCAATTTACATGCAGTGTGAAGATACCAGCATAATAAAGATCACTAGCATTAGCATGCTAACACAACAATGCAGCACAAGTTGTTTTGGTTTCATGCTGGTGCTCAAGGGCGACATCTGCTGGATCACAAAATTGCATTTAAAGCTTTTAAATGAGTGGGATTTCTGCGATGCAGGTTGGCTTGTGTGTTACCTTGTACAGTTTGTCTCCCTCTTGCATCAGTTTGCTCAGAAGGACCATCAGGATGTCGGGTTTAGAGGTCGCCATGGCCCAGGTTGCAGGACCTACACAAACAGAAACAAAATGTATTTTCAGACGCAACTGAAAAATCTATTCAAAGAAGCCGTGAGGAACTATTGTCTTAATTTGCGGGACACCCGGTCACCCTTACCTATTTTGGCTCCCTTCCTGAGCAGAGCAATGACAGCTGAAGTGTTTCTGCAGCCGACCGCTCGGTCCAGAGGACGCATCCCGCTGCAGTCCATATGTTCCACTGAAGCACCGTGATCCACCAGGTACTGCACCTGCAACACACACACAAAGTTTTCTCCAGTTTCTGAGTTGTTGTTCCGACTTTGTCAGGCATTCATGTAAATGAAACAACTAAAATGCAGGACACAAAGAAGGCAGGGACAAACTTGAATACATCAAGTCTGTTTTACGCACCACGTCCGGGTCACCGCAGAACGCTGCGAGATCGAGAGGCGTCCGAACGCTCCGGTCAGCGTGAGTCGTGGCGGCCCCTCTTTCCACGAGCTCTCTGACCAACTGGAGCTTTCCTTTCAGACACGCCCAGCTCAGCGCCGTCAAGCCTTCTCTGTCGGCGTGGTCGAGAGAGGCTCCTGGAAACAAAAACAAAAGGAGAGAGAGAGAGAGAGAGAGAGAGAGAGAAAGAGAGACAGAGAGAGAGAAAGAGAGATAGAGAGAGAGAAAGAGACAGAGAGAGAGAGCGAGAAAGAAAGAGAGGGAGAGAGAGGGAGAGAGAGAAAGAGAGAGAAAGAGAGGGAGAGAGAGAGAGAGAGAGAGAGAAAGAGAGGGAGAGAGAGAGAAAGAGAGACAGAGAGAGAGAAAGAGACAGAGAGAGAGCGAGAAAGAAAGAGAGGGAGAGAGAGAGAGAGACAGAGAGAGAGAGAGAGAGAGAGAGAGAGAGAGAGAGAGAGAAAGAGAGGGAGAGAAAGAGAGGGAGAGAGAGAAAGAGAGAGAAAGAGAGATAGACAGAGAGAAAGAGAGAAAGAGAGACAGAGAGAGAGAAAGAGAGATAGAGAGAGAGAAAGAGAGAGAGAGAGAGAGAGAGAGAGAGAAAGAGAGGGAGAGAGAGAAAGAGAGAGAAAGAGAGGGAGAGAGAGAGAGAGGGAGAGAAAGGGAGAGAGAGGGACAGAGAGAGAGAGAGAGAGAGAGAGAGAGAGAGAGAGAGAGAGACAGAGAGAGAGAGGGAGAGGGAGAGAGAGAGAGAGAGAGAGAGAGAGGGAGAGAGAGAGAGGTGTCAGTGTGCATTAGAGTGAGGGGATCTTGTTGTCATTCAGGTTCAAACCAGATAAAAAGTCACCGTGGTCCAGTAGCAGCTTTGCGGTGGTCAAATGTCCCTCTGAGGCTGCCATCATCAGAGCAGTGCGTCCTTGCTGGTCGACCATGTTCACATCCAGCCCATGATTCAACAGCAGCTCCACCACCTGACCAGACGCAGACACACACACACACACACACACACACACACACACACTTAAAGCCCGTTTTCAAATGAAACATGTTGTGATGAATGTGTGTGTTTGTGTGTTGTAGCGTACCTGCCAGTGTCCGCCTCTCACAGCGCTGAAGAGCGGATTCACACCCCGCCTGTTCACCTGCTTCATGTCGGCCTCCTGATCCAACAACAGCCTGCAGAGAGACAGCCGGCCGCCTCCTGCTGCGGCTGTCAGAGCTAAAACACACAGACACACACACAAAGATAGACACAAAGACAGACAGGGGGACAGGTGTGTAAGTGCAAAAACCAAAACTGTACTAGACGAAAACATGATCAGTTATTTTCTTTTCTGTGTCTCTGATTCTAAGTAATTATTTTCCTTGAGCCTTTAACACATTTTTTGGATGTTTTGGACCTACAGAAACATGACAAGACTTTTGTCGGTGGCCCGTTTATCCATTCACTTGATGTAGACAGCCTTCCCCCCTCCCCTCAGGTCCACACCCTCTGTCGACTCTTTTTAGTCAATTTAAACAGTTATTAAGTTTTCCTTGTACCTGTCTCCCCCCACAGACTATCAGGCGTGTTGATCTCAGGTCTCTCCTCTTCCTCATCGTCCTCCTCAGGCAGATCCAGGAGGTATGACACCATCTACACACACACATGATACAATAATTCAATATTACAAATAAAAACATGAAACATCTCTTCTTCTTATTAAGTCAGTTTGAAGGTGTGTGTGTTTGACCTCTGTGTGGCCCTTGCTCGCTGCTGCAGTCAGAGCCTGCTGCACGGCCTGGCTCCTGCTCGCCCCCCTCTGGCCGCAGCAGGAAGTGCAGCTCCAGTCTGCACGCTTCAACAGGAAGCGCAGCACCGCGATGTGTCCGCGCTGCGCCGCGTGCACCAACACGCATCGACCCGAGCTGTCGACATGACCCACCTGAACACAGAGAGACAGATTCCTACAGTTACTTTATTTATCTTATTCAAAGTCTTCCTATGTGATTTTTTGATCCAGCAGATGTCGCCCTTGAGCACCAGCATGAAACCAAAACAACTCGCGCTGCATTGTTGTGTTAGCATGCTAATGCTAGCGATCTTTATTATGCTCGTATCTTCACACTGCATGTAAATTTACCTGAAATGAGCGTGATCTAGAAACACAGTTAAGCAGTGAGTACAGTATGTTATTCTTCTTTTCTCTAGTCCCTCAATTAAACAACTTTTATACACGAGGGGAGGAGTCAGCCGGCCGTCCCGGCGATGTAAACAAAGTGAAGATAGGACTCTGAAAACTCTGAAAACATCACAGACAGTGGGACTCGGGTGTTACACCCATTGTAGACAGTCATGACTCACAGAGTTATTTTCAGAGGATATACTTGATTTCTACATTTAAGGGTGAAAAATCACATAGAAAGACTTTAAATGTTTGTGAACGCAGAACTTGTATGTAGAGAGCGTCTTTCATAACCGACAATACGCCTGTGTCACACTCACACCTGATGTGTAGGAGTGGGTCTAACATGCAGACAGGTAGACAGGTACCTTAGCGCCACGCTGACTCAGCAGGCTGACGATCTCCAGATGTCCGGCTGCTGCGGCGAATCCCAGCGCTGTTATACCGTCATGTGACTGAGCACCCACCTGGAAACACAACGGACGTGCCTGTGTGACGTCGGTCTTAAAAAATATGAACGACACCAAAAAATTAAAAGACTAAGAAATACATACCTGAGCTCCGTGGTCGAGCAGCAGAACCAAGGCGTCAGTGTGTCCCAGGTGAGCGTGCACACACAGCAGGGGGGCGCTATTGAGGACATCACAACGGAAATCCACTTCAGCCCCGCCCATAATCAGCAACCTGCTCACCTGCACAGGTAAGGGAGAACGGTTACAGTTGGACCTGTAAGTGTGTGTGTGTGTGTGTGTGTGTGTGTGTGTGTGTGTGTGTGTGTGTGTGTGTGTGTGTGTGTGTGTGTGTGTGTGTGTGTGTGTGTGTGTGTGTGTGTGTGTGTGTGTGTGTGTGTGTGTGTGTGTGTGTGTGGATTTAATCCTGCAGCGCACGTCACCTTGATGTTTGGGGTGTAGAGGTTGCGGAGAGACGAGAGAGTCGAGCTCAGGCTCCCTGTGCTGTAGGAGAGCCACAGCCCCTGCAGAACTGAGGAGGAAACCCCAAGCTTCTTACTCAGACCCTGGAAACACACAAGTAAACATTTACACATAACCAGTCAATTTGTTATTGACTCACAATATGTGATCATGAACTGAGACTGAAAGAGTGAGTCATTCAGTGTCACTGGATCGGGGGCAGAACGCTGCAGGGCTGCCAGGGGAGGGCTGCCAGGGGAGGGCTGCCAGGGGAGGGCTGCTCTCCAATGCTGGGAGAAGCGGTTAGCGCCCTCTGCAGACTTATCCTGGGATTACTCCAACATATGTTTACCTCATGAGCTAAAACTTTGTTCAGTGGGATCAGCAGAATAGATCAACTTAAATGTAGAGAAGGAGATTAGCTCGGAATATTTTTAAGATCCAGAGGAACTTGAAGACTCTGTGTGTGTGTGTGTGTGTGTGTGTTAGCTGCTCACCTTGTAGATGTGAGCCTTCAGGATGTGATGTCCGAGCTCCAGCGTCTGCTGCTTGTTCAGCTTCCCGTCCTGTCTGCAGAGCCAGAAGGCCAGCAGAGTGTGACCACTCCTGCAGAAAACAGACACTGAAGTTAAATCTCTCTTCAGCCACTTTTAACACATTAACTCCAAGAAACAGCCCAACTAAATCAAAGTCAGTGTGTGTTTACAGTTTATCCAAGATGGCGATTGAACCAACAGAGTCGGACGCTGTGATGACACTTTTTGTGTATGTCTCCAAAGGCCGTTTTCCTTTCTCTGTCTCGGCCTGTCTCACTCCCCGTCAGCTTACCTGGGGTCGCAGAGGAACCTGTCTTCCTGCCCGTCCTCCCTCCACACCAGCCACTCCCTGAAGGAGGCGTGATTTATCATCCAGGTGTCGTCGCTCCGCCGCAGCAGGAAGGACGAGAGCTGATCCAGACGCTGCACGAACTCCCCCCAGGGCAGAGCGGCACCTGTGAGAGCGCCGGCGTTCACCACCTCAAACATCTTTAAAAAGAAACAAGACATTACGTTACTTCCTAGATGATGGTGTTGGATACAAATGTAGTGTGGTCGGAGGTCATTCTGAAGGTGATATTTAAACACACATAAACACAAAGACAGTACCTGCTGGTCCGTCAGAGGATGCAGTGACGCCACGGCGACGTTGAGCAGCGGCTGGACTCTGTGGAAAGACGACTGGGTGGGAAATCTGATGTTCAGCTGTAGCAGGTAGACTTCTGCTAGACTCACAGGAACCACCTACAAACAAACACACAAATATGAAATAAACATTAAACTGAAGATTCGAGATTCATACGCAGCCACCAAAAAAAAGACTTTAAACACTTTAAAGGTCATGATGTAAAATCCTCTTCATCTTTCTCGAACTCTAACATGTGTCTCTAGTCTGTCTACAAATGATGAGAAAAGTCCATCCTCTCCGTCTTCTGCCTGCTCCTCTTTTCAGAAAATGTGTGCTCAAACAGGCCGTTTGGAGATTCTCCCTTCATGACATCACAAAGGGCAGTAGCCCCTCCCCCAGGTGGGTGACACTCCCACAGCTAGGTGTTTATTCTGCCCTCTGAGTCTGCCTTCTCACCGTAAACAATAGGACATGGAGCGAGAAAGCACCGAGTACACCCAAGTCCTTCCAGAGAGGGGGCGTGGTCAGACACCGCTCATTTACATATTTAAAGGTACAGACAGAGAAACAGCCTATTCTGAGCAGGGCTGAAATAGAGGGGTTTATAGACATGATCAAATACAGGATCAGAGTGGATTTAGAACAAGAAACTTCACACACATGTTTAGAGGAGCTCTGACACTTATTTACACTGGTTAAAGAGGTAATCTCCCTCACCTTAAAGCTGGAGCTCTTCAGGACCAGGTATCCTCTCTCTATCAGGTCCAGAGTCAGTTTCAGGTACAGGTATGAGCCTTTGCTCAAACTCTTCAGGTGGCTGATGAGTTTGGCCAGAGCCATGTTGTCAAGGCGGCCATTGCTCAGCGACACGTTGCTCTGGATTTCTGCACTGCTGTGGATACGATGCATCAGATACCCCTGAGGAGGAAAACAAAGAGATGCTGTAAATACAGACGGGTGGATAAAGAGAGAGAGACAGAAAAACACTATAACAAACACTATAAAATAATAAATTACACTTATTTTTTTTCATTTTTCTTTTTTAATTATTATTATTTTTATTATTATTATTATTTATTTTTTTTAATCATTTTTTATTTATTTATTTACTGTTTATTTTTTTTATTATTTTTTTTTTTTCATTGTTAAAATATTTAATTGCTAATTATTAATTAATTATTATTATTGTATAATTTGTTATTATATGCTTTGGCAATATATTTTACACATTCATGCCAACAGAACTATTTGAATTGAATTGAATTGACATAAAACAGACTGTGGGCTCGTTACCTGCAGATCTTTGTCTATGGCGTTGTTCTCTTCCATCGTGTCCAGAGAGATGCGGTGGAAAGGTAAAGACCCAGTGATGTCCTGTTTGAGAAAAAGTGCAGTTACACCACGTGACACATCAAACCTACATCCTACAATCCAGAGGTAAGGTGTCTGGTTCAGTGTGTGTGTGTGTGTGTGTGTGTGTGTGTGTGTGTGTGTGTGTGTGTGTGTGTGTGTGTGTGTGTGTGTGTGTGTGTTACCTGTTGACCGGTCCTCACTGTCGTAATGATCTTCAACCAGGAAGGAAATTTCTGAACATTTTGCGTCAGGAAAGACGTCAGTGTGTTGCCGTAGTCCGGCCGGTGGAACTCCGCCTCGTTCAGCCCGTCAATCAGTACAATAAGCCCCGCCCCCTCCACGTGCAACTTCCTCTCTGGAAAACAAGACAACACCCAACCAATGAGGAAAGTCACTGGCAACACAAACAAATACCACCGTGTTGATTTCTAAACTTTAAGCTTCTTTAAAGTCCGTTCTCGTACCTCTGTAGAGAGCGTCCAGCGGCTCCAGTATTCCTCTCTGCAGGGCAGCGTGTGGATCCTGGATGCAGGAGCGCAGACTGAGCGTGCTCTGCAGCTGTGGAGACTGGTGCAGCAGCTCTCGGAACGCCGCCAGCTGAGGAGCCTCGCTCAGCATCGCCGCCATGTTGTAGACAAACTCGGGGACCAGACAGGTGTGACAGTTATCGGCCTGACAGATGTGATACGAGACCACCTGTGCAGCGAGCCTCCTCAGCGCCTCCTCTTGTCTCCTCCTCGTCTCTGGAGTCCCTGGACAGCTCCCTCCTCCTCCTTCATCCCCTCCTCCCCCTCTCCCCAAGGAATCATGAGAGAAAGAAATGGCATCCACACCTGAAGGGAGAAACGTTTCAGATTTAATTTTTTTTTTTTATTTGTTCCGTACATGTCAAAACACAACAGAAAAAAAAGAAAAAACGATTCACACTTTATCCCATGTACGGAAAAGAGCAGGGAGAAGAATAAATCTTGTTTTGCCCGCCCCCTTACTCAAAAAAGCATACAATAAATGTCTGGATGAATGAATGAAAACATAAAACAAATCTGACAATTCAGTCTTCACTTCCTCAGAAATAAGAAGGAACACAGACACAAAACACATTAACTGACAATTTCCAAAGATCTGGAAACCATTTCTATCTTCCTCCATCTTTTTTTAAATCTGTTGCTTTCCACTCTGTGATGTCATGGGATTTTCCTGCGTTTGGCTGTTTTTTTGAGTCTGGTTGATTTGTTGGGCTGTACATGATGACTCAGCTGTCTCCTCGGGTCGTCCTCAACAGGGGGTCCTTTTTCTAAGAATGTGAATTTAGCTCCTGCCAACAATTTATTTTGTTCCCCTAAAGCGCCGGACAAGTGAGGGGGGGTAACTGTATAAAACTAAGAAAACAATAAAACATGGAGAGACTGGTTCTCCTTATGTTAAAGACATGAACCCACACTCGAGGAGATGCTTTTTTGGCCCTGCCCCCTCAGGCATCAGTTTCATTTACGACCCTCTTAAGTCGCTAAGGACAAACATGCCCACTTCCAAAAAACTGCTATAAAAATAGAACAGATTGATATTTTTTTCTATTTTTTTCTGCATAAATCTCTTAAACAACTCCAGCCCTGCTCAAAACTACCAAACATTCAATCATTTTGAGGAATTTAACCCTATAAATGCCAGTTTGATTACTTGATGTCACTGTTGTTATTTATGAAAAAACCCCACAAAAATGAGTTATTTTCCATAAAACAAATATTTGGTGGCTGGGGGATTTTTTTTCAAATCAGTCTTGGATATGTCAAAGATTATCCAAAATATTGACTTTGATGCATTGTTAGTTTTTGTGTAGCATCAGATTTAAAATGTAGTTCCCTGTTTGGACATTGGAGGGCGAAAATGTCCACTTTACAAAAGAAACTGTCAAATATTGAATAATTATCAGGAATTTAACCCTTTAAATGCCAGAATCATGTAATCAAACAGATATATGCAGAAAAAAGTAGAAAAAAATATCAATCTGTTCTATTTTTATAGCAGTTTTTTGGAAGTGGACATTTTTGTCCTTAGTGACTTCAGAGGGTCGTAAACATGTTTCAGTGTTCTATTGATCTGCTAAAAAAAATAAAATGTGCGTTCCACAATGTGTCAAGAGACTTTCTTACAAAAAATGTGTTCCATATGCACAAACAGACAAAATGATGACCAGATGAAGAGGAAACTCTTGGTGCAAGAGGGTTAGACCCGATCCTGCACACATTAAACCGTCTCCTCACTAATGTAAAGTTTGTCTGCTTACTCTTAGCCGCTGCCGCCGCCGTTTGGTCACTAACAGTGGGAAACATTCGTTTTCCGTGGCAGCTGAGCGCCACCAGACGAGCGATGATGGCGGTCTTTCCAAAGCCCATGTTTCCGACGATCACCACACCCCGACTGGACACTGGGTCATCGCTCCGGAGACAAGCGTCCACTTCCTGGAAGAGCCACTCCCTGCCTGTGAACAGCCAATCGGACGAGAGACCGGGAACCTCAAAGTGGAGCGGCTTCAGGTTGAGAGAGGGGGTGAAGCGAACTGAAGAAGAAAAACAAGGATTTTAAGTTCTCTTGTTAATAATCGTGTTTGTAAATGAACACGTGTGTGTTTGTGTGATTACCTCGATGGTCCTGTTGACTACGACTCCCAGAGTTCTGTCTGGGCATTCTGAGGGACGTCCTCAAAGGGAGGTGTCTCTGCTGCTCATCCAGGTAAGATAGATCCTCCAGGTGAGCAGAACAGGTGGCTAGAGAGAGAGAGACAGGGAGAGGGAGGGAGAGAGAGAGAGGGGGGAGAGAGAGAGAGAGACAGAGAGAGAGAGAGAGAGAAAGAGAGAGAGAGATAGAGAGAGCGAGAGAGAGAGGAGAGACAGAGAGAGAGAGAGAGATAGAGCGAGAGAGAGGAGTGAGAGAGGGGGAGAGAGAGAGAGAGAGAGAGACAGAGGGAGAGAGTGAGAGAGGGGGGAGAGAGAGAAAGAGAGAGAGAGCGAGAGAGAGTGGGGGAGAGAGAGAAAGAGAGAGACAGAGAGAGGGAGGGAGAGAGAGAGAGACAGAGAGAGAGAGAAAGAGAGAGAGAGGGAGAGAGAAAGAAAGAGAGAGAGAGAGAGAGAGAGAGAAACAGAGAGAGAGAGGGAGAGAGAGAGAGACAGAGAGAGAGAGGGAGAGAGAGAGAGACAGAGAGAGAGAGAGAAACAGAGAGAAAGAGAGAGAGAGACAGAGAGAGGGGGGGAGAGAGAGAGAGAGATACAGAGAGAAACAGAGAGAGAGAGAGAGAGAGAGAGACAGAGAGACAGAGAGAGGGGGGAGAGAGAGAGAGACAGAGAGAGGGGGGGAGAGAGAGAGAAACAGAGAGAAAGAGAGAGAGAGAGAGAGAGAGAGAGAGAGGGGGGAGAGAGAGAGAGAGAAACAGAGAGAAAGAGAGAGAGAGAAACAGAGAGAAAGAGAGAGAGAGAGGGAGAGAGAGAGAGAGAGAGAGAGAATACTGAAATGAGTTTTCTTCAGAGACTAAAGAAGTCAAACCCGACATGGTGGGCAACATTGTTTATTCAACAAAGTCGTTAAGGAAATGAAACAACAGGATTTAGCTACAGGCTAAATACACACACACACACACACACACACACACACACACTGCCTCTGTACATGAGGCACACACACTTAACACTAGCGCCCCCAACATCTCCCCCCGCCCCTGGTGTCTCCCCCTGATGTCTCCCCCTGCTGTCTCCCCCTGATGTCTCCTGTTGGCACTGCAGCTGTGACCTCAGTCCTTCTCTTAAGTTTGACTTCCTAAATTCTTTTGATTTCTTAAAACAACACATTATACTAATGTGACCCTGAAACCTTAACTTCCCTGAGTATTGATTAACTCCACAACCACACACACAACCTGTATGAATCACAGCATGAAGACAAGAAAGAAGCCGATATGAAGAGTAAACACAACCACCAACAAAACCCAAACATAGTGTCACAGGAGGAACTCAGATTAGAGATGAAAAAGTTTAAAAAGTCTTCAAACTTCTTGTGTTATTTATAGTAAGTGTGGGTAGGAGGAACAAACAGGATTTGTAGGATATCATGGCTACAGCGCGCTCACTTCACTTCCACTATAGCCGCCTCCAACCTACTCTGAAAACCTCCGCAGCTCTGATACACCTCGGAAACTTTGGAGTCATCCCAACAATGACCTCCCACTGAAACACAAACAAACAAAAACGGACAAAAAACCTACCGAGAGTGTGATCGAATTCAGTCCAGTAACAGTCCTCACCCCCGCGCTCTCTCTCTGTGTCTCGTATCCTGTGTGTGTGTGTGTGTGTGTGTGTGTGTGTGTGTTTAAAGAGACGTCATACATGTCACTTCCTTCCTCCTCAAAAAAGCTTTTGTTTTTTTTAAAGTTTTTATGAGGAGCGGAGAGGACAAGAGGAAAGGGAGGACGAGATGGGAGCATGTTCAGAAGTTATTTGATTATCGCTGACTGAAGAGTTACAGCCGCGTTTTAGATTTAACTCTGCACTGTCACTCTTTTGTTTGAGTGATTTTTCTCTCCTCGTCATGATGCTTTTGATGTCGTATGTGAAGTTATTTGAAATGTGATACAGAAAGAATCCCCTCCTCTGTGTCTTTGCGGTTCTGCAGCTCTGATTTAAAACCCAGCGTCGACACAATCTGTGATTTTTGTGGCTTTGTTGGCTCTCTATCTCTGGATTTGAGGGAGAATAATGTGTTTTCCTTCCTCACAGGAAACAGTGTGTGGACAGACACACGTCATCTTACCGGCCACTGAGTTAGGGCGGGGCATAAGGTAGAGCGGGATGGAGTGGGTGGAGCCCGACGAGCCGGGGCCTCGGGTCGGGTGGAGTTTGTTGAGGCTGTAGGTGGAGGCGGACATGCTTTCCTCCGCCCGGTAGAGGAAGCCGTCGTTCACTCTTCCCGCCGTCATGCATGACGAGGAGTTCGAGGAGACCACGGGCCGCCCCCCCTGCTGCCACAGGTTCAGGCTGCTGCCATGGTAACCCTCCCCGGGGTATTTGGCGCCGTCCTCCCGCTCTGCTGCAGACTCAGCAGAGTAGCTGGTCAACGTGGCTTTAAAAAAAAGAAGAACGAGAAAGAGATGATATAAAAAGTTTGTTTTCAAAGAATCTTCATTAAAAAAAAAAAATTGTACCGATGATGCCGCTGTCTCTGCTCTCCAGCGTGGAGGAGGGCGAGGTGACGGAGGCGTGGAAAGAGGAGGCGTGCTTGTTGTTGTTGTTGCCCTCCCCTCCAGCAGGGGGCGGCAGAGTGGAGCAGGGAGAGGTGCTGCTACTGGCCAGACTGGAGGACGGAGAGATCCTCTGTGGGAGACAAAAAAAGATTAGAGGAGAGAACCGGGCCGTGGCGTCTGTGACCGTCTTCAAAGCAGCAGCCTGAAATAAATAATTATCAGACGTCTGAACGCCATAACCGACCAATCAAAACGAGTATCCAATACTGCAGCGTAATAAAAGGAAACATGAACACTACAGGCGCAATGACCTCTGAAATCTGGTTTCAGATCCCTCCACCCTCTCTGCTACTCATAGATTTATTTTTCACCTGTCCGTCATCCTGGGCGTGGTAATGTGACTCCGCCTCTCCACCGACGACCTTGTCCCCCAGCAGGAAGCCAAGCCGCGTCATGAGAGCATCAGCCGCCTCGTCCACCGAGGGAGGCGGTCCTAATTCCTCCGCCTCGCCTGGAGAGAAGAAACAGAAGGTGATTTTAGCGAGGCTTTCTTTAGTCATATAAAAAAACACATCCATCGGCCTCCAGTGCTCCTGGATCAGCTGGAGACGACGAGAAACCCCGAGCAGCAGGTGTAAACATGATGATGACATCATCTTTCTAACCTGGGAACACTTACAGGATGGATGTGATTAAAGAACTCGAGAGCTGCTCATGTTAACATTTTGTCCGCATTGGAAGCAGGCGAGAGGAGTTATCTGTTCAATCAGAATGTAATATGTGAGGGAATTTGTCCGACCAGAAAAGTTATAAAAAATAACCAAAAACTGGAACGGAGCAGAAATCAAAACACACAAATCTCGCGACCTGGTACGCTGACATGAAAGCAAATTGTGGGGAACACTTGAAATTAAACTTCATCTTCTTATGCAAACTTTTATCACTTAGATATGCTGAGAGTATAACACACACACACACACACACACACACACACACACACACACACACACACACACACGTACTGGAAAGACACACTGAACTGTAAGCCCCAGCAGGAAAGCTCATAGTCTGCGTCTCTTTCTCCTGCAGGCTATAATTACAGCTATAAATTGCTGACTGTTGGGCTAAATACCAGAGGAGCATCGCACACACACATACACACACACACACACACACACACGCACACACGCACACACAGAACATAAAACCAACACATATGCACACACACACTTGCATGTGTATGCGGTCGCTCAATGATAGGGTGTGCAAGTCGTTTTTAGCAGAAGAAAAATAAAATGGAAAGATCAGATACAGAACGTTTCCAGTCCTGCGATGTTCTGATTGGTCCAACCCTTCCCAGTTTAACCAAGCGTTCCTCCATTCCCTTCCTTTCATCCTTTCTCCTCTCCTTCTTCTCTGCTTTCTTTTATTGAACAATCCACCAGTTACATTAAAGGATCAATCAGTGAGATGTGTAGAGAGTGAGATGATAAAGGTATCTTACTCTCTGATCATTAAGGAAAGTGTGCAATGTTGAAGTGCTGGCTTCTCTGACAACAATGCAGCAGCCAGTATGTCCTCCTTCTAACTTTAGATTCTGCTCCTGAATGCTCTGGATTTGTTTGGACCAGAGAAGGCAGGCGCTTTTAAGGCCGTTTTGGATGCCCCTCGGTTTGTCAGATATGAGAGCAGTTATCAGGTCAACAGGTGTTGCAGTGATGGAAGCGGTCAAGAGAAGTGGTTCAGATAGAAGTGATTGTACCCGACCTAAAAAGCCTCTGCATGTTTCTAATAAGCTCCACGAGCAGAAACGTGCTCAAAACTAGGATCAATATTGGAGATGCTTTTGAAAAATGGAGAGAGGTTAGAACACAGAAAGGTTTACAGACCCATGCAGAGCTGGATAAACACTGAAGCTTCAGAGTCCACCACATGAGATTGCTTTAGCATCACTACTGGAAAATGAGAAGTGATAACAGAAAGGAAAACCTCTGCTAATTGTAGCTACAGACGGCAGGCAGCTGCTAGCTAACAGGAGTTTTGTATTTCTGTCTCCAAAGAAAGTTTAGGGAAAAGGAAATCAGAACTAGCAGTCCTTTAGCTCTCCGCCCACAGCTGAGTTTGTAAACAAAAGCTAGTTTAGCTTCTCACACACTCGTGCACAAACAGGACCTGTGGACATGGATTAGTGGAGAGATGTCAGAATCGGGCTGCTACACAGGCAGCGGGGTCTTGGTCAAGGGTTCCTCGGCAGAACTCAGGAAGGGCCCTGTCAACTCTCAGGCTACCAGAACAACTTCCATATTTTGATTCGCATCGAGACTTGAACCGGTTCCCAACCCAAGTCCCTACAGACTTCCCTACGCCCTCAGAAACATCTTTTTGAAGATGTTTGTGGTTCCTTTCCTAACATTTGGTTTGTCATTTACCAGAATAAACGGTGCTCGGGTTGTTTGTCTTTCCTTTGTCTTGTTCTAATTTCAGAAACTTAAAACTCAATTGTTCCTCTGGGATGAAGAGAGTTGTCATTTTGGAGCGAGCAGATTGAAAGTTTCATCTGTTTGTTTCTTAATGATAATGTATTTCTTTCTTGTTGCATCAGAAATCTTTCGCTCCTGAAATAAAACAACACGAAGCACATTTTATAAAGAAAATCTGACAGTAACAAAGTCAGTTTGAATCCACATCTGGAGAGATCTTCTCTCTCACCTCGCTCTTCATTTCTTCCTCGTCCTCCTTCATCGGTCCACTCCCGACACAGCTCCGAGTTATCCTCGGGGGACCGACAGCAGCAGGTGTAAAACAGCAAACACTGCAGCAGGGAGGACGCGCCGTTCACCACCCCCGCCGCCGCCATCACCCCTCTGCCACATCTGCAGCGTCCCGCCGGTCTCCACGGCCGACGCGAGGAGGGGGGCCGCCCGAGCCGACAGAGTTTGCTCCTGGAGCTGGCACACGCTTTCAAAATAGCCGCCGTGCAGTCCATCGCTCAGTTGACCATGAAATCTGATTGTGATTGGTTCAGAGTGGTTCCATGCAGGGGGGGGCGGACTCAACAACTCACAGGAGCCGCTAATGCTAACCAACACCAAGAGCTACGTGGATGAATGAGAGCGTAGATACTGGGTTGACTGCTGCTTTTGTTCGTCCTCTTCATAAGAACTTTCTTGCAGAAATGTTAAAAAACACACGATGACGTCACCGTCCAGTCTGTATCTTTTTGGTCCTGAGCTCCTCCTTCTTCTTCTCCAGAGAGCACAAAGGAGAGAGGGAGATGAACGAGGCGGAAAGATAGAGATAAGTGAAGGACGAGACTCTCCAGGAAAGGAGAAGAAAAAAAACACAAGTCAAGCAGAAAGCTGCTTTAACACGCAGGATGGTGAAAGTTGAAAGTTATGGTCAAAGTGAAGCTCCTCATTGGTGCAGAAAAAAGTTGCAGCGCATTTGAAATGTGAAACCAGGATCCAGATGCTTTTGGCCGTAATCCATTGGTTTGTTGTCTTCTTTTCCAAAAGATTGCAATCCTTTCTCATTCACAGGTAGAGCCCCGCCGAAACCACACACACACACACACACACACACACACACACACAAAAGAGAGCAAACTGAAGCAGGAGCAGGAGGTGGAAAGTTGAAATCCTGCTTCAGATTATTTCCTCTGCGGTGGAGGAGAAAAAGACGTCAAGGCTCAAAGTGTAAGAAGAGTTTTTTTCTCTCAAGAGCGGAGCCTCCATATCTGGACTGAAAGACGACCTCCCCTCGTCTGACTGCACCGAAAATCAAAAGCTCCCTCCTCCTCCAACCCAAAACACACACACACACACACGGCAGGAGAGAGAGAGAGAGAGAGAGAGAGAGAGAGAGAGAGAGAGAGAGAGAGAGAGAGGACTGCAGGAGGAACTGAACGCAGAGGGTAATCTGTTACACGTCGAGGGGAAGTTTGGAGAAACAGTTCGGTCTTCTTTCTTCTACTTGACGAGAACAGAGGCGGAGAGAGAAAGACTTAAGAACTCTTAAAAAGCTGCAATTAAAGTGAAACCCTCTTCTTTTTTTTTTCTCTCTTTCTTCTTCCAAGAACAGAAGAGCGTCTGACCGCAAATCACAGAGCAGAAGGAAAACTGTAATCCACTTAAGCCATAAAATGTGAAAAATGTGGAAAGAAAAGAACAAACATAAAAAGCTGAATTGAAACATCAGTAAAAAAAGAAGAGAAAGAGACCATGAGACCAAAGTACAGAACCATACTGGTGGACATCTCTTAAACAATAACAAATAACAACATGAAGGACTTTGGTTTGGTGCTCTTTGGCACCGACCGAAGGCGTCTGTGTGCAACTGCAGCGTCCTAAAACACTCATAGTTTGTGAGAAGATAAAGAACCAAGTCGACTGACAAGCTACAGAAATGTTACAGAGCAAATGTGACTCAGCGAATGTCTTCAGACCGTCGTTTGCTAACTGTTAGCATGTAGAGTATGTGTATTCAACTGTTACCATGACGACTACAGGCTGAGGCTAAATGTTCTTCATTGGAGAAGAGCACGATGTTCAAGTATGGATGACTTTAACTGCCAATTTCCAAATAGTCCACCGTTAGCCGTCACTCAAGTCAATGCTCCCGCTTCCACATCATGCGCCGCCGTCTGTCTCTAATGCGTGCCAGCAGCGCCACTACGCTCGGCTCCGTTTCAAATACTCCAACGAGTCTATTTTCAATGGAGCATGCTGCAAGCTGGACAGAATAGATTGACCTGGACAGGAAGTCGGAAAAGGAAACGCACAGAGCATCCGGTCAATTTCAAAATAAAACACAACATACAGACTCACAATCTTATTTTCCATCACTTTTATCAACCTCACGATAGGCGCCGAATGAACATCAAATCGTCCTCCCAACAACATGTTGTTTGCATGTTTCTTTTCTTCATTCTCATGTGATCTTGTAGTTCTCCTGTGATCTCGTAGTTCTCCTGTGATCTCGTAGTTCTCCTGTGATCTTGTAGTTCTCCTGTGATCTTGTAGTCCTCCTGTGATCTTGTAGTCCTCCTGTGATCTTGTAGTTCTCCTGTGATCTTGTAGTTTTCCTGCGATCTTGTAGTTCTCATGTGATCTTGTAGTCCTCCTGTGATCTTGTAGTTCTCCTGTGATCTTGTAGTTTTCCTGTGATCTTGTAGTTTTCCTACGATCTTGTAGTCCTCCTGTGATCTTGTAGTTCTCATGTGATCTTGTAGTTCTCATGTGATCTTGTAGTTCTCCTGCGATCTTGTAGTTTTCCTACGATCTTGTAGTTCTGCTGTGATCTTGTAGTTCTCCTGCGATCTTGTAGTTTTCCTACGATCTTGTAGTTCTGCTGTGATCTTGTAGTTCTCCTGCGATCTTGTAGTCCTCCTGTGATCTTGTAGTTCTCCTGTGATCTTGTAGTTTTCCTACGATCTTGTAGTCCTCCTGTGATCTTGTAGTTCTCATGTGATCTTGTAGTTCTCCTGTGATCTTGTAGTTCTCCTGTGATCTTGTAGTTCTCATGTGATCTTGTAGTTCTCCTGAGATCTTGTAGTTCTCCTGCGCTCTTGTAGTTCTGCTGTGATCTTGTAGTTCTCCTGTGATCTTGTAGTTCACCTGTGATCTTGTAGTTCACCTGTGATGTGTGTACAGCTGCTCATGGCTGCTCCCACGCTCCAGAAACTAAACCCAGTGGGGCCGGGGCGCACAGTGTCGGACGGAGCCAAACTGTGGCGTTGAAGGAATGCAGCGTGCATGGACGATGGTGAAATTGCGGTGAGGACAAGAATACAACATGAATTGTTGTATGATATTAAAATAAGCCCGGTTATCATGAACAATAGAACAACACTGTTTTCTTTAAAGATGTTCAAATCTGAACGACTCACTTTTGGCACCAGCCTGAAAGTAGCCACTCGATGAACTGCAGCTTTCAGCTTCTCAGCTGCTGTTTATTATAATCAATAAGTCAGGTCCTTATCCAATTTGCACTAAATACAAGGTCACTGACGAAGGAGTGAGACGAGAAGGGGGAGGTAGAAGACGAGGAGAAGGACTTAAAGAGGGGAGGAGAAATAAACATGGCAGAGCTCGTACTGTATGTGTTTGTGAGCCTCGAGAAGTCGACACTCATCATGTTTCTGTTTTGACAGCGAGCGAGCAGCAGAGAGAAAACAGAAAGAGACTCCACATGGTAATGTTTAAGAGAAGTGTGTCAAGTCAACCCTGAGGAGGAGGAAGAGGAGGGGGAGGAGGAGGAGGAGGAGGAGGAAGAGGAGGGGGAGGAGGAGAGGAGGAGGAGGAAGAGGAGGGGGAAGAAGAGGAGGAGGAGGAAGAGGAGGGGGAGGAGGAAGAGGAGGGGGAGGAGGAGGAGGAGGAAGAGGAGGAGGAGGAGGAGGAGGAGGGGGAGGAGGAAGAGGAGGGGGAGGAGGAGGAGGAGGAAGAGGAGGGGGAGGAGGAGGCGGAGGAAGAAGAGGAGGAGGAGGAGGAGGAGGGGGAGGAGGAAGAGGAGGGGGAGGAGGAGGAGGAGGAAGAGGAGGGGAGGAGGAGGAGGAGGAAGAAGAGGAGGAGGGGGAGGAGGAAGAGGAGGGGGAGGAGGAGGAGGAGGAGGAGGAGGAAGAGGAGGGGGAGGAGGAGGAGGAGGAGGAGGGGGGGGAGGAAGAGGAGGAGGAGTAGGAGGAAGAGGAGGGGAGGAGGAGGGGGAGGAGGAGGAAGAGGAGGAGGAGGAGGAGAAAGAAGAGGAGGGGGAGGAGGAGGAGGAGTAGGAGGAAGAGGAGAAAGAGGAGGAGGAGGAAGAGGAGGAAGAGGAGGGGGAGGAGGAGGAGGAGGAGGAGGAGGAAGAGGAGGGGGAGGAGGAGGAGGAGGAGGAGGGGGGGAGGAAGAGGAGGAGGAGTAGGAGGAAGAGGAGGGGGAGGAGGAGGGGGAGGAGGAGGAAGAGGAGGAGGAGGAGGAGAAAGAAGAGGAGGGGGAGGAGGAGGAGGAGTAGGAGGAAGAGGAGAAAGAGGAGGAGGAGGAAGAGGAGGAAGAGGAGGGGAGGAGGAGGAGGGGGAGGAGGAGTAGGAGGAGGAGGGGGAGGGGGAGGAGGAAGAGGGGGAGGAGGAGTAGGAGGAGGAGGGGGAAGAGGAGGGGGAGGAGGAAGAGGAGGGGGAGGAGGAGGAGGAGGAGTAGGAAGAGGAGGGGGAGGGGGAGGAGGAGTAGGAGGAGTAGGAGGAAGAGGAGGAGGAGGAAGAGGAGGGGGAGGAGGAGGGGGAGTAGGAGGAAAG
>NC_089210.1:2030875-2080875 GCF_963930695.1 Labrus bergylta | reverse complement strand
CATGAACTGATGACAGATGGTGTGTGTGTGTGTGTGAGAGAGAGAGATCCAAACGCCATGCAGGTCTCTCGCCCTCCCTCGTTCTCTCACACACACACATGTGGCATTCTCACCATGTCTGTGCTGAGTCACATTTACTGGCTGCAGACCGCAGAGAGTGACTCAGATCAGTTTCTTCATTTTTTCCCAGATCTTCACAGATTTCAGTGTTTCACCATTCTGTCTTTATTTCTTTTTTTCTAAGTAAGGTCAAATACTTCATCACCCCATGAGAGCCTTTTGAAACACGATGTAATGTGTCAGAGTTCATAATAATTGTTTATTCTGAGAAAAAACTGCTTGAAAAAGTTCTGCAAAACAATCTACTTACCGACTGTTAAACTCTCATTAACAGCTCGGGGCTTTTATTTTCTTCGGCCTACAAAACGACCCGGCCTTTGTGCTCTCGTTAATTTCAAACCAAACTCGTGCACAGCTCAGATGGCAAAGACTTTGCAATTGTAAATTTACACCAAAGAGAATATTTACCTGCGCACACAATGTTAGTGGTACAGTTAGGGGGTATTTTGGCTTCACTTTTGTTCAACATGCTGTCCATCTTTATACAATGAATGGGATCATTTAAAATAAACAAATTAGAAAACACTCCTTTGATCTCTCTTTGTAAGACCGCCCAGCAGCCTTTTTCTCGGCCGGTCGTTTTCTGCTGCAAACGCTCTCTCCTCGTTGAAAACAATTGAGAAAGACGCTGACTGAGGCCTTAATGCACAGACGCCTCTGATGGAGTCTTAATTTGTCAAAAGGTGCGGCATCACCAGGATAGTGGAAGGGGACCGGGCTTTAATTTAAAGTTTGGAAACGCTCGGCTTCATTGAAGTCTCTTGTAAAAAAAATAAAATCTGTGTGTAGAAGTTGAAAGTTTTCTTTCTTTCTATGGTTTTAAAGGTTTTATTTTAAATATAGATTTAAACATATTTTCCCCGATCAGACACAAAAGGAGGGTCGCTCTTCTTCCCCTTTGTCTCTTTTGTCTTCAGTATTTTTGCATGAAAAGGAATCATTTGTCGAGTCCTGACACATGCCCTGTCGCATTATTTTATGTGACACTGTTCAGTCAGGCATGAGTGTGTATGTGTGTGTGTGTGTGTGTGTGTGTGTGTGTATGTGTGTGTCCTCGACTTTTGGGCTCAATCTCATCATTCCTGCTCACTTGTCATGGAGGATTAGCACACTGACACACATTACACACACATGCTAAGCTCAGCGCCTCGTGTTCATTTAATCCAGACAACAAGACGACTCTGAACTGCTGAGATTCTCTCCTGTCAGATCATTCATGCTCTTGTCAGGATCACGGACTCTTGTCACAGATTGGATCTGTTTTCCGATTGGACCAAAAAAAGCCATGACTCAAACTGAGTATTTGAACAGCACTCCGCCATGACAGTTGTAGAAAGTTTCTTGATTGTTACTTCAACACTTTTCTCTCATGATTCTCATCTCTCTCGACCTCACATCGCTCCTCGTCTTGGTCCAAAAAGTTGCACTTGAACACACCGCAAAGACTCCAGCCGACGGCCAACTACCACGTACGTTCTGCTCATGCATGAGAGGAAATAACTCTCCATGCCAGCAGGGGGCGGTAGTCCGTTGTTATGATACGAGAAGACCATTCTCAAACCGCTGTCGCTCACCACTCGTATTATAGGCAGCCTACTAATGGAGAATAATGTCTGATAAAAAGTTGAAAATGGTGCTGGCGTTGTCAGCTCTTGGTCTTTTAATGGAAGAAGAAAAGAAGAGGAAAAAGAGAGAGAGAGAGAGAGAGAGAGAGAGAGACAGAGACAGAGACAGAGAGAGAGAGAGAGAGAGAGAGAGAGAGAGAGAGAGAGAGAGAGAGAGAGAGAGAGAGAGACTCTTGTTGGGAGAAGTTGCTGTGTGCTCTGTGTGATCTGAGTAAGTCTGATAAGCGCCAGTGGTCCAGATTCTTAATGGCTTATTGTGGTCTTTCCCTAAAAAGCCTTAATTACACAAAGAGTGTGTTTGAAATCTTAGTCATGTTTACGGGCAATGTGTTGCTTTCTTGTCTGATCACGCCCACATTATCTCCCTCTAACTGTAAAAGACCGTTTCACAAACTACATCATTTCAGGACATGAAAAGCAACAATTTGATGAAAAGGATTTTTTTTTTAAAACGTTCATCACAGAGGAAACAGTGTCTGATGCTCTCTCACATTTATGAAAACTTTGTTTAATGAAGGTGGAGGTGGGAGGATGAGGAGTTTGCCTAGAGGGAGGAGTCTGCTCAATCCTGGTGAATATTTTTAGGCTTTTATCTGCTTGGGATCACAAATCAACTCCGCCCTGATTCAGACTTTTTTTTTTACTCGAGGTCAGCAGGAGTAAAGTCTGAAGGTTGTATGAAAACATGGACAAGATAACAGGTCACCAAAAGTGAAGCTAAAACATTTAGAGCTCCCCCTACTGGCTGGCTGGCCGTAGTATAGGTCATAAGCTCCGCCTCCTCCATGTTAACAGATGGGACATAGACTAGAAAATCAAAAAACATGTCAAATACACACTGGGCCACTGTGGCTCAGTTGGTAGAGTCGGTCGTCTCTTAACCGGAATGTGGGGGGGTTCAATCCCCAGCTCCTGCAGCAACATGTCCAACATGCTTTTGGGCAAGACACTTAACCCCAAGTTGCTCCCACTGCTTTGTCAGCGGTGTATGAATGTTTATGAACGGGATTACTTTCAAAAAACAGCCTCTAACTTCAAAAGACGGAAAAAAAGTGGACAAAAAAAGTCACTTCCATCAGTTGGGGGTATTTTGGCTTCACTTTTGTTCAACATGCTGTCCATCTTTATACAATGAATGGGCTATACTGATGTTAGCATTTAGCTTAAGGCACTACGTGGCTGTAAATTCCTCGTCCAGTTTAGTGTTGAACATGCAAATTCCATTCAAATTCTCCGACCTGTTCGACCTGTTTCATGATCAGATGTTCTACCTGTGTGTGTGTTTGTTCAGCTGAGTACAAATCGTCACTCAGAGACTTCACACACACTCCTCAGAGACTTCACACACACTCCTCAGAGACTTCACACACACACACACACTCCTCGGGGAGATTCCTGAATGATTTTCTCATCTTAGGTCAACTTTAGTTTACGCTGACTAATCGCACCTTCCTCCCCAACGCTGACGACGGATTTCATCTTTCATCGAACACACAAACAGTGGCTGCACACACAACACACACAAACACACACGCACATAACATCACACTGGATTGTTTAGCTAGGTTTAGGTGTGTGTTTTTGTGTGTGTGTTAGTATTAAAGGCTGAGTGCTTCAACCACACACACAAACACACACACTCTCTTATCTCTCTTCCCCAGAGAAGCAAGTCCTGACTTCCTGTAATCGCTCTGGAGTCACACGCAGGAAGGGAGTGTGTGTGTGTGTGTGTGTGTGTGTGTGTGTGTGTGTGTGTGTGTGTGTGTGTGTGTGTGTGTGTGTGTGTGTGTGTGTGTGTGTGTGTAAAGTTCCTGTAGATAAACAAACAAAGGGTCAACTGTTTTTCTCACCTTTTACCCTTTCTACAGGCGGTGAAGTCGTTTCCCTTTAACACTCTTTGAAGTCACCTCTGGCCTCACATCCACAGAGAGAACTACACTACCCAGAAGCCCCTGCATCACCTGAGCAAACTAATGGAAAGCTGCTTAGGGCGGATTTTTTTTGAGGAAATCATTGAAGTATTCCCTCAGTAACAAAACAAGAATGGAAGCTGCGCTTTCTTGTTGTCAGAAGTCCAATATTGACGTCGTCTACATGTTGGACTGATGGCACCGATCAAGAAAGATCGGTGGCCACTTTTAACGTTCTCAACTCGCACAATCTCCTCGCTTTGAAGACGTTCAGACTGAACTGTAAGTGCCCTCAAATCGTCTCCATGACGACGTTCAGCAGCTCCTTCTATTTTTAACAAGAGGCAAGAAAAAGTGATATATTTAAAGCTTCATGAGCGAAACATTAACCTCTCAAAGTTCATCAAGGACGCTCTGCTCTCGCCATATGGAAGATGATACCGCAGCTTTAAATCACACACTGCCCATTTCCTGCACGCCACCTTCCTGCAGGAAGTCAGAAAGCCGAACTGAGGGCACGCACGCACACCACCGGTCACACGCCTTCTCCTCCTCAGAGTCCATCACTAAAACACACTGATTTTCAGAACGGTAAAAAAATGTCAACAACAGGCTTTCAGCTGCTGTTTTTAAACATGGCGCTAACGCTATGAGAACCTGACCAATCAGAGATGCTCAGCGCTGCAGGCACCGCCCCCAAAAGTCCCTGGACCTGTGAAAAAAGGACATCTTAAAGTCGCAGTGTATCTCCAAAGGACTTAACCAAATCCTTACGGTTCGTACTCCTTTAATTAGCCGCGGCGATGCTGTGAGTGATCTAATTAAATAAGTAACGACTGAGATGGCGGGGGGGGGAGGGGAGGCGGGGGGGGCTCGATCGCAGCGGCGTCTAAACCCAGACTATGAACTACAGGGTTAGGCAGATTACACGGGATTACATCCATCTGCCCCGCCACAGTCCAGGAAAAGAAATCAGAGAGGAGGCAGCACTCAGGCCGAGCGGTTTCCTGCTGCAGGAAGTTTTTATTCTAACCCGTCTCATATTTCACTGAATGAATCTGGACGCCCGTTTAAAACCTTCCGTCGCTATTTAGCAATTAAAAGAAGAAACAAACGATGACATCATCAATAAACTCATCTGAGATTGAACCATGTGCACAAAGTAAACATGGGACTTTTTCCCAACACCAGAGTTTTAAACTTTGAAACGCTTCCAGTAAATCTCAAATGCTATCGATATCTGTTTGGTTACCACGGCAACAACAATAGAAGCCCTGCTGATTAGCTTTTCTTGCTAAGTGGCTATTTAGCTACAAAGACGTTCTGAAGAAAAGGAGAATGATGAATACACTCTCCGGATTGTCTTTGAGATTTTTGCACAAAATAATAATGACGGGATATTAATCCCTGAGTTTTGTCTTGCAGGCAACATTCAGGTGAGCATACCTTAAACCTCATCTTGTGTGCAGGAGGCGTGTCACTCACTTAGACCGTACAGACAGACAGACAGACAGACAGACAGACAGACAGACAGACAGATTTATAGAATAGAAACATCAACAGCAGAATATTATGGATTAATACTGGACGTAGTATTGCGGGAGATAATCCCGTCATTTCCACACAAAGGATTTCTGTTTCCTGCCAAAACAACTGTTGACCACCAGCTGGCTCGAGCAAAACCTCAGAACAAGCAACAGGAGTTTATAAAATGAGAACCAAATGTAGGAGAAGACAAAAACAAAAACAGGACGAGCGAGAGAGCGAGAGATCGAGAGAGTGTCACACACACACACACACACACACACACACACACACACACACACACACACACACACACACACACACACACACACACACACACACACACACACACACACACACACACACACACACACACACACACACACACACACACACACACACACACACACACACACACACACACACACACACACACTCTGGTTAGGGCCCGACGGATGTGGGATTTTTTGGGGCTCGATTCGGGAAAGAAAGAATGACATACCGATACATCGGCCGATATCTCTGACTCTGACGGTACCTTCAGGTGGTGTCGGATACATCGGAAGAACCAGCTTCTGAGTTGTAAAATGCTCATGAACATTTGCTCTAGTCGGAAAAACTCGGAAACTTGGAAAAGACTTTCCGACTTGCCGTCTTAACGTCAGAATCTTCATCACATAGGCGGCAAAATACGTCCAGTTAATGTCAACATACATTTTAAATAATTCAGGTATCACACATCAACTTTTTCCTCAAATATAACTTTTAACAGTTACATAATTCCACTGATCTTCTTCGTTCAGACTTTCTGTCGGAAGAACGATTTAACTCGGAAACTTGGAAAACCCAAGCAGCACCTGAATGCAGCATGACATGTCACTGAGGCGGTTTATCCTCTGCTGGATGAGACACTTTAACAGTAAACCCACTTCTTTAGGCACATCTACACTACTGCCTTTAATGTCTCATAGCCTGTTAAATGATCAGGAATTACTTAAACAAGCAAATAACCCGAACCTCGCAGAAACATCTTACATTTTGACAAACTAACAGTCAAAATCCAAATTAATTACGATCATAAATGACCAACAAATGCTCCAAAACCCCAAATATTCATCATAACAATCATCATAAATGACATATTAAAGCAGCATACTTGATATAAGGAAGCTGGAGGCATCAAATATTTGTCAGATTTCTCGATTAACCGACAGCAATTCGATTAACCGTTGCAGTACCGCTACAGCTGAGTCAATGTAGAAATGTTTCTGACTATTGAACGAGATTATTTCTCTTTAACCCAGATATTTCAGCCTCATATAACACTCTGTATTCTTTGTTAATCCTCCTTAATCACGAAATATAAATTACTATAAAATAAATGAACAATATGAATCAAAATAAATTAGAAATCATTATTATTGTTGGTGTAAAATGTAAATGTTATTGATTTCTTTCACACTATGGCTCTGCTGACACACACACACACACACACACACACACACACACACACACACACACACACACACACACACACACACACACACAACCCGTTTTACTATAATATCCATCTCTCCACACACGCTCCACGGACAAACAACAAACAAATAAACCGGAAACACATTCACACCCACCTTGTGATTGTGTGGCTCTCCGTCTGATCACCGGCGATAGGAAAACGTCAGACCGGTAGATAATAGGTCGGTCACGGTCGGGTTGATATCAAGCCCTCGGTGTGTGGCTCCGTCCTCCCTGAATCTCCGGTAGAAAACGGGCGGAGTCGTGATTCCCACTCTCCCTTATTCTCCATTCATCACCGTTTATTAGTAATAATCCTGCCCGTCAGGCGGCTGGGGGTCTTTTCTCCATTATCCCCTTCCGTCCTGCCGGTGAGCACGAGCTGACGTCTGAGAGGAGCTCCGGTGGCACGAGTCTCATCCGGCGACGGGAGGTGATGAATTATTCACCGTTAGGGGCGTGGCTAACGAAGTGTGTGTGTGTGTGTGCCGCACAGACAACAACAGATTAAACCAGCAGCTGTCATTATGAGGCGGTTATGATGTGCAGGGCGACATCTAGTGGCCAGAAAGACAAACTGCAACCAGAAACCACATTTAAAAAGTCTGTCCTGGGCTGCATCCGAATTCCCAAGTACCTTCTCAATCTGTCAGTAGGCAGTACCTACTACCTGCTGTTTAGTACCTACTACCTGCTGTTTAGTACCTACTATCTGCTGTTTAGTACCTACTATCTGCTGTTTAGTACCTACTATCTGCTGTTTAGTACCTACTATCTGCTGTTTAGTACCTACTATCTGCTGTTTAGTACCTACTATTCAGTAGGCAGATATTTGTCCCTACTTCTGATTCCACATCCACCCGTTTTTATTTTTTATTTTTTGTTTATCTTTATTCAAGAAGAGTAATGCACATATACAGTCAGGTAAACAAAAAACAATATCACAATGTAAATCAAGTGAAAGACAGATTGAATAACTAAATAACATACCCTTCATAAAGAAAAGTACAAATGAAATAATGTAATATATATATATATAATATATATATATAATATAAATGTAATATACAGAATATAAAATAAACCAATAAAGACCCATTTAAATAGTGAAATCATTATTTAAATAGTGAAATCATTATTTAAATAGTGAAATCATTATTTAAATAGAGGGGGAAAGGTTTTATAATAATGCAGATATTTGTTTTATTGTCTGTTGTTAATTTAAAGTAGTGATTTCAGTCGGGACTTTAACTCTAGATTAAAAATTGATTCAATTAATCCACGCTCGTTTGTTTTGATTTGGAGTCGGACGTGACGATTTACGTTTAATTTCGCACTGCATTGTGGGTAAAATACAATTAATTTCCTGAAAGCTGGAGTTTTTTACTGCCTACTGAACTGTGGATATTCGGAAAGGGCCCTGGTTCAAATCCCCCTCAAACATGGCCTCTCTCTCTGTGTGGAGTTAACGTGTTCTCCCCGTACATGAGTGTCAGCGTGCGGTTCTCTCTGGGTACTCTGGGCTTGAGACATGCTCTGGGATCAGGTCCAGCCCCCTCCCCACCACCCTGAACCTGCAGGAAAAGCATTATAGATAAAGTATGCATGGACATGTTCTGTGCTGTCTGATTAACTCTGTCACTTTATTCAAAACATCATAGAGAGCTGTCCCCCCCCCTCCTCTCTAGAGTGGATGCTCACTCAGGTCACCATGTGGTGGACTCTGAAGCTTCAGTGTTTATCCAGCTCTGCATGGGTCTGTAAACCTTTCTGTGTTCTAACCTCTCTCCATTTTTCAAAAGCATCTCCAATATTGATCCTAGTTTGAGCACGTTTCTGCTCGTGGAGCTTATTAGAAACATGCAGAGGCTTTTCAGGTCGGGTACAATCACTTCTATCTGAACCACTTCTCTTGACCGCTTCCATCGCTGCAACACCTGTTGACCTGATAACTGGTGCTGCCTCACCCTAACCCGAACTGCTGAAGCTGTTACAGATTACCTTATAACATTAAATGTGTGTAAGCTAATGTGCAATCATAGTGGATAGCAGATCAAACAAAGTTATTCTGAAGGGAGATTCAGGCACAAAAAGTAAATAAATCAAACATCCACACACACACAAACAAGTCATTTATTTTTTAAACAGAGGAGACATAGCAAACTGTTTCACATGTTTTTTTTTTGGGCTGGCATTGTTGTTAGAATCAGGTCAACTTCACTTTATAAAAATCTTAAAATAAAATCAACCATGTTGTATTTACCGAAAAAGATAGCATGCATATTTTGTCCAGACAATTGATATTGTATCATCTAGAGCTGTGCATCTTCACTGGTCTTAGGATTCAATTCGATTATGATTATCCAGTCAACGATTCGATTTGACATCACGATGCATCACAATTCATCCTCAATTTTCAATTTTACTGCGCATGGCTACTTTTTCACTCCTTTTGTATAATTTAAAAAGTGATTTAGACAACAATGTCATTATCAATATCTTTACATTGTAAGTTAAAATTAATACATTATAAAGGTAGCCTACAGTATAGGTAAAAAGTAGGCTATAAGTGTTTTTGTGTTTAGTTTATTACACAAGAGAAAGATGTTTTTAAGTCTCTCTGTTTAGGTAAAACAAACTCACTCAATGCTGCGCAATACAACCACATTTAGCAATTAGCAGATGCTTCTTCTAACCCTCGTCAGCATCGATTACTTCCTGTCCCTGCATCGATGCATTAATCGTCTAGTCTGCATCGATTAAATGATTAATTTCAACAGCCCTGGTATCATCCAAGACTGACTGCAACATCTCCCTCTGTGATGTGCTGTGTGTACTTGTGCAATTTAGACAGTGTGCGGGATTCTTCCTGCAGTTTCTGATAATTCAAAACAAGAAATGACCCAATTCTGAGAGCCGGTCTTTGGCTTAAAGGCTTTCTATGTGATTTTTCACACTTAAATGTAGAAATAAATTATCTCCTCTGAAAATAACTCTGTGAGTCATGACTGTCTACAATGGGTGTAACACCCGAGTCCCACTGTCTGTGATGCTTTCAGAGTTTTCAGAGTCCTATCTTCACTTTGTTTACATCGCCAGGACGGCCGGCTGACTCCTCCCCTCGTGTATAAAAGTTGTTTAATTGAGGGACTAGAGAAAAGAAGAATAACATACTGTACTCACTGCTTAACTGTGTTTCTAGATCACGCTCATTTCAGATATAAAGCTTTTAAAGTTGACAGTGCTAAGTGTTATAAGTTATAAGTGTTATTTATTTTTGAGAGAAAACGATATGTTGGGTTTGACAGGCAGCAGGCTGATCATTTGAAGTGCTATCAGGTCATGCGTGAATAATGTCGTAGGTGTTGGAGAGGTTTAAGGCTTGCAGAATCTCTGAACTGATCACAGAGTAGATATTCGCTCTCTCGAAGCCGTTGAAGTCGGTGGCTATACTGACAGAGTACGCCCCCATGTGGTCGACGAGAAGCCAGTCTCCGACGCGCAGCTCTGGGAACCAGTAGCTGTCGGTGACTTTGTCCAGGCAGTCGCAGGTCGGACCCCAGACCACAGAGGGGTATCTTTTCTCACTGTTGTCAACGGCCTGTTTTAAAAACACACAGGTTATACGACCATCAGCCACCAATCCATCTGTTTTAATCTAACAAGGTTGTTTTTTTATATTTACCCTGTGTAGGTACGGCTCCACCGCAGTGTGAGCGGCATCATTGATGAGGCAGCTTAGGGAGCCGTACACGCCATCGTTAAGGTAGTACATCATCACCTTGTCGGGGCTGTTTTCTTCATCATTTGGAAAAAACACAAAAACAAAATCATTAAACTGAAAATGGTTGAAAATGAAACAAAGCCAATAATGACATTTTTTATTATTGGTCCATGAGGAAACTCGGCACACAATAAGTAAGAAGACAGAATTCTGTATATAATATTTCCTGATAAAGACATTTAGAGATTCACACGAGAGCTGTTTGGTCCGTTTGAACTCTGGTGGCATGGGGTGGTGTTTGGTTGATTTGCCAGTTTAACCTCACACAGCCGACAAAAATCTTCATTTTTATGGATCAAAATGTTGACAAACTGCACCACGCTATGGAACGCCATTCTTCCATTGTCCTGCTGTTTACTATCAGGTCATAGTGCAGCATTAGGCCGGATGGCAGAAGCCACTGATTGGAGCTAGAGCCCCGACTAGTGGCGTTTGACAGGCTTTAGTGCGAGTCACAAAGTGCAGAGTGAACGCAAAGCGAAGCAGCAACGCTGCTACTTACATGCCCCTGGGTCCACCAAACTTCATGAGAAAGTGACCTTGGTGACAAGTGGGCTATAGGACAATTATTGCAAACAGCATCGCCTTGTAATTTAAATCAACTTTAACTTTTACTCTCTGATGTACATCGCTTTGGATAAAAGCATCTGCTAAGTGAATTGTAGAACAAAGTTTTGATGCAAAACCATAACATCTAGTGAGGATGTCTTTATACCTTAACGTTAAACTTCTATACCATCTTCTACTACTATCCAACGATGCAAAAGTAGAAGTCCTAGGCTTCCTGTGTTGGGTGATTTTTTGTTTTCCATTATCAAAAATGGAGAGCAAACTCCTCACTATTTCCAAATCAGGGTTTCTGAAACTTATTTAGACCATAGACCCCTTTCACGTGAGAAACTTTTTCCAAGGACCCCCCTCATTATCATAACATTGATAAGCATATATTAATACTATGTAATAATGTACTATGTAGTACTTTGCAATGATAGAATTAGGCTACATTTATACTTTACAAGTAATTCATTTTATAAACTTTGAGAAAATGTTGGCTCCGAGGAGTTTTTTGTTTTGAGTTTTTTTTTTCTTGTTGTTCACTATAAAGTGACATGTCACGATCATACCAGAATTAATCTAATGGCATAAAACTTAAGTGGGAGGGAGTATTGGACAAAATAGCTAATTTTATTGGTGCAAGAGGTCCCAGTTTGTAGATATACTTTTTCAATGATATAGCACACTTTTACAATTGTTTGTAAATTATTACGCGGACCCCCAAGCTATGGTTGGCAGACCCCTGGGGGTCCTGGGACCCCACTTTGAGAATTACTGGTCTAAATTATACAAGGCCAATGGAAACGTTTCTGTACCAGAACATTGCCAGTGAATTTGTGCAGTTATAAGGTTGTGTAAATGTTGATGGATTCTTTTTTCTCATTAAGAAATAGATGTATTTTATTTAAAGCTTTGGTCCTTTTTGATACTGTCGATCATCCACATAACAGATTATAAAACATTTGGACCGCCTTAATCTATAATTTGGGTTAGGATTGCAAAGACTCGTCTTCATTCATCTTTACTTATTCACTGCTAAATGCTAAGCTAGGTTTTAATGGTTTGTGTCATATGTGTAGTTTACTGGGAAGCCAATTTCCCACCAAAGTGAACCTTAAAGTTCATCCTGACTTGTTAAATAGGCTTCATAAGATCTATACTTGTCTGCAAAGTTCTCCAACGCCACCTGTGATGACTCTTCTAGCCATGACGTTGGCCGCCAGTGTGAAGGCTGATTCCACGTAGTACCGCCCCGGTTCGGCAATGACCTGCACCCCAAAATCAGCGGGAAAGTATTTCTCGAGGGCGCTGTTAATGACTTCTGAAAACTGGGAGAAAAAGCAAAAGAGCATTTCATTTAGAATCACAACTCCATCAAGATTTCAGATATTTTCGCTCACATAAATACAAAATGACCTCCAGGAAGTTGTCTCCCTATTATCCTTCTTTTACCTCTTCAAATTTCACTTGAAAGTCCTCTCTCCCAGAGAAGCCTCCACCGATATCCAGGAGACGCATTTGGAACCCCATCAGATTCTGAAAAAACACATCGATGGTCTTGAGCTTGTAGAACAATTTACTCGTCTTCTGACTAATCAAAGCGCTTTAACACCGCAGGTCACACCGACACATTCACTCCCTGATGGTAGACCTTTCTGTACCAGTGACCGTAAGAAGTAACTAATCCATTCATACACATTCATATCCCGCAGACGAAGCAGCGGGAGCAACTTGAGGTTAAGTGTCTTGCCAAAGGACACATCAGACATGTGGCTGCAGGACCTGGGGATCAAACCCCGACCTTCCAGTTGAGAGACGGCCGACGCTAACACTGAGCCACAGCCGCCCCAATATAATAAAACACCCTTTATGAAGAGATATGAGTTTATTCTATTGGCTGCAGCATTCTGGTTTGATCAATCTATTAAATATCTTGATTGACTTTGGGAAAAGATGGCTAACTTTTTTTCTAGTCAAGTCAATCAAGTTGTAAACACTCCTTTTCTATTATCAACTGTATTTCTTTGAAGGCTCCCACTCCTTTTGAGAACGAGCATGTTGGCTAAATCATCTCTGCGAGTCATTCCAACAAACTTCAACCAATCACAGGCTTCTCCTCGAAATATTAAAATCTGCTGTATTTGTATAATGTTTGACAATATGCAGACGACTCACCGCTATGTCAAAGACTTGCCGGGCATCGGCTATGGCTTGCTTGAACGCCCCACATTCAGTGCACCCACTCCCCACATGGAAGCTGACCCCAATGACCTCCAAGCCCAGCTCTCCGGCACATTCCAGCAGCTTGTCAACCGTCTCCAGCTGAGCTCCAAACTTCAGGCTGAGTCTGAGCAGAGCCTTGGAGTCGTCCACTGCGATGCGAAGGATCAGCCTACAAAAGTGATGCAAAGATTTCTTCTGATCAACACTTCATTTCATTGAGAGTTTATCCAAGAGTTCATCACGATGACAGTTTAAACTTTGATATGCTACTAGCAGGTCACCTTATCAAGCAGAGATAACAACAATGATACAAAAAGACAAAATGTACAGCTTATCAAATCTGACACAGGCGTTGGGGATCAAATCCCCCACCTTCCAGTTGAGAGGCCACTGAGCCACAGCGCTCGGAGTGATCAATATTGAGAGAAAAACTGTCAACTTTTGAAATTGTGGATCTGGTGCCAATGAGGAGAACCTTGTTTTTGTCCAATTAGAGGAAGTGCGCTGGAGTTTGCCTGCAACTTTTGATGGATTCATTCCACTCTGCCTCGCATTTCTAATGAAGTAGGTGCTGTTTCTTGTTTTTTTCCTTTTTTTCTTTGGTACTTTTTCAATACTATCAACCTAGCGGAAATTGTATCATTTAAAACAAATGTTATCGAGAAGCATCAAACTTTTTGACGTCCTAAACGTAGAAGCAGAAACATCACACTCACTTGGCTTTGGGATGACCCTGAGAAATCTTGAGGAGTTCATCCTCACTATCGAACGTCATCATGTTGACTCCACGGGAACAGGCGTATTTGATGTGCGACCTCGGTTTGGTGGTATGAGCGTAAATAATTTTGTCTGGCGCCACTCCGAGCGACAGGGCCAGCTGAATCTCGCCCTGTTCCAACCAAAAAACGTGTTTGGAAAAAAAGAAAACTTGTAAGAAAAGGAAGAGAAGGAACAACCTTTTCTTCTGTGATAAAGATCGAAAGCGTTTGGAGCGTTTATTTCTCACCTTGCTTGCACAGTCAAAACCCGTGCCCAGAGCTCGCAACATCTGCATGACTGCTGGTGTGTTGTTGCACTTCACCGCATAGAAGGGCTTGACTCGAGGTAAGTTGTTGAGCCACCTGAGGTGCCTCTTGAACATACTATCCAGATTGGCCACCAGGAAGGGCTCTTCATTTTCCTGACAGAATAAAGCAGAATTAACATTTGATTAAAAAAACCCCCCAGCATTGATCTCCAACTGAAATGGTACCTACCCCCAAAGCAGTCTCTTTAATTTTGATGTCTATGAAATCATTGATCGTTCTTCCATTGTCCAAAATGTCAATGTCACAATTCTCAGGGGACAAAACGTATCCGTGTGATCCGTTTGTCGTTACCGCTGCTGCTGACAAGAAATAAAAGAAATGAACTGTACACCAACAACCACCAATCAGTTTTAACTTCAGGGTTTGATCAAAAGAAAAGCATCTATAACACAAATAGGACATACAGGTTTTCCTACCATGGCTGACATGCTCTTCCATATTTTGCGACCCTGAAAATGTAAAAAAAAAGTGGAGGTATGTTGGACAGTAGGTAATCACCCAGTCCAACTAACTCTCACTCTCCTCACATCATGTGGATTTTGTTAGCTCTGTTTTTCTCCTCCTACTACTTTAAAAAACCAACAATAAAGCTATTTACCTTTAAAACCTGGTTTTTTTATTAACTTTTTTATTATACATCGGCAAACAAGAGAGTTGTTAAACAGTCTAAACACCTGAGGGGGGGAAGCTGATTAACATACATTTAAAGGTTTGCAGTCAGCTGTTGTTATCCGCCACATCACCCTGTTGGATAACTGTTCACTAACTTAATTACTCAGTTTTTTTTTTAGATATATTTTTTTAGTCTTTTTGCCTTTTTTTGATTAGACAGTGAGTTGGAAACCACAGGGAGAGAGATTGGGAATGCCATGCCGGAAAGCAGCTGCAGGTCAGATTTGAACCCAGGCTACCTGCTTGGAGATGATATCCTCCATGCATGGGGCATGACCTAGCCGCTAGGCCATTGGCGCCCCAGTGAACAGCTGTTTAAGAAACTAACTTTATCCCAAAAAACGTAATCAGTAGTTTTTCACTCAGCGTGTTGTACATACAGGCCTGTGTATACTGTTCATGCTTTCACAACATTTTACTGCAGTCAGATGAACATAAAGCCAACTATCAGCTGTTTCTTTTTTTTAATTAATTTTGGATTTAGACGGGACATGTTGCAAACACAGGTGTGAAGAACAGCAACCTGGGGCGGCTGTGGCTCAGTTGGTGGAGTTGTCACCTCTCAACCAGAAGGTCAAGGGTTCAATTTCCAGCTGGGCAACATGCCCAATGTGTCCGTGGGTAGCAAAAGACTAGAAAAGCACTGTATAAACTCAAGTTCATTTACCATTTACCAAACAGACACAGAAACTGGGAGTTAAAGCTAATATGTCAAAATCAAACTACAAATTAATTAAAGGGGTGTTTTCCTTCTACTCACAGGAATGATGTGGAAAAATAGCCTCTCAGTGGTGGTCTTGACTGGTTTTGATATCAAATCCAGAGTCTGAGACGGAGACAAGACTCACTACTTTCGATTACGAGTCATGACAGAGACCTTCAAAAAGTGGTCTCGAGACTAAGACCGATCTTGGGCACTACAACACAAGCACCCACTATTTCCTTCTTCTGCCAGCAGTGTCTTTTTAATCTTCTTTAATTTGCTTTATTAAAAGTTGACTTCTGAATCCTGCTGCTTTCCTGTGATAACCTTTCAACTCTTACAACAAAAAAAAGTAAAATTTTGAATCCTAAAAGAAATGCAGACAATCTCCTGCACACGGTCTGATTAAACACATACTCAAAGATCTTATTCTTTTAAAGCTTTGGTAGTATTCTAATTCTATTCTTGATAGCCATACACACATAATATTGATATAAAAGAGCAGCATCAAACTGTTTACAAGCCACAGTGAAGATACACCCAATCACTAAAGCATCAACACCTTCTCATAAGTGCTGCTGAAATCTTGATGAGAGACTTGAAGCTCATTATTCATAATATGTTTGTTTGTCAAACACATCATGAAGAATGAGGAGAGAAATTTCACAGCTCCTGCTTTTACACAAAGAGATCTCTGTGACACACATCCCTCCCACAGTTCCTTCATCCTCTCTGGCCAAAAGCCTCAGAACTTTTATTTTACTGTCCTTAAAATTGTGTTTTTAAAGTCATGGCATTCCAAGTGTTTTCTGATTAACCACCAGAACTCTCACAGCGCTAGTTTTCACCCAAACAGAGGTGTGGTCAGTTTGACAAATGGATTATTCTGCTCCCATGTTTACTCATAACATCCAATTATACGACTGCATCACTGTCGCATTCATGGATACCTTGTGACTGTGCTCGTCCACTGGGGGAAATTTCCAATAGCAGTCATTCTGAAATTTTCTAGATATTTTCCGGAGTTTGTATGTGAAAACAGCTTCAGAGACTTTAGAGTCCTTTAGCATTTCTTAAGTAGGTTTACAAAATGTGGACGAAACAGACAGACAGCCTGAGAACATAATGCCATGGGCGATGTCTGTCTTCAACCTGGAGCCGTAAAAAATACCCACATTTTGTGACTTATTTGAAACTCATTGATCTAGTTTAGGAAGGATTGGTATCAAGTTGTAACATTGATCATTCCCAAACAGTAGATCTTACCAAATTTGTTTCTGTTTTGTTTTGTTGTAACACAATTGTAAGGTTTACATTTGGTGTTTAAAAAGGAAAAGGCCTATGATTTTAATGCAGCTTCAGATTTGACTGCTCTATTAACAACCAGGATAGTTGGACTTATAAAAGTTGGGAAACTTTAATAAGGGAGGACCCGGATATCCTGGACAAATGGACACGTCCTTTAAGATGGCTTTACTGACATACAGCATACGTCTGAGTCAATAATCCACTGTTTACCGTCACTGTTCATAGGCAAATGACTCTTGGCTGCAACCAAAAACTACAAATACAAACAAACCTCTGCACACACTAGACTTGTTAGTCATAGCTTGGTGTTTAACATTGTTTGCAGGATGGCGTGAGAACAAACCTTGCAAGTCTTCAATAAGCGATTATATTAATTAAACTTCATTCTATCGGTGTTCTCATTCTCGCATCTAAAAAAAAAAGCCTATTGCCTATTCCTTTCCCCTTGTCCTTCTTTCCAAGATTTCTGACATCAAAGGAATATCAGTAATGTTTCCCTGAATGCATTTTCATTGCAATATGATATGATACAGCAGGTATAAGACGCTGGTAGCTCCATATTAATGGAATTGCAGGAAAAGTATTTAGTCCAGATGAGTACAGTTTGTCAAGATGTGTAGCTGTGCAGCCTGCCTCGTAAGGAAGTAGCTAATCATGCTCAAGAGAAGGAGGCCCACATATGATCCTGGAGGAACATCTGTTGTGCGTTTTTTGGGACTATTTTTTGGGGTATTTATGTGACTAAGCATGAAGAATGATACTGGACATTTTTTGAGCGTTTGATCTGCTGCAGTGTTTCTGATTTTGTGTTTGGATCTTGTTTTGTCTTTTGGGATCTTTATTTTTCCCTGAACTAAAAAATGGTGAATTGGGAAAATATTTCAAAATGCCTCTTAGGCTTTCTGTATTTTTTTTTCTTGATATGTTCTCAACCGAGAAGCTGATGTTTGTTTATTAATTTGATTATTCAGAGCTGACGTCTTAATGATGATTGGTAGGGTTGTAGCAACTTCCTATTTATGATGTCATGCCCATGTTGAGGTCTCCCAAAAAGTTGCCAATAAATGAATATACAATGAAAATACAAGTGACGCCAGGATAGATCCCTGGGGTACTTCTTGTGTTGATTGCCATAAAGGGTGACATCACCAGCAACAACTGATTCACTTATTTACCAATAATTCTGGGCAGCAGTAGCTCAGTCTGTAAGGACTTGGGTTAGGAACCAGGCAGTCACAGGTTCAAGTCCTGGTGTGGACCAAATCTGGAAATTTGGACCAAATCTGGAAGTTTGGTCCACTTTCTGGGCACTGCTGAGGTGCCCTTGAGCAAGGCACCAAACACCCCCACCACCACCAGCAGCAATAGCAATAAATAGCAGCCTTTCCAGGCTGAATAATTCCAGTTAAAAGAGATTAATTAATGAGATGAGCTTCTGTTTTAGAAATCAGTGGAAAAACATTGTACAGAGCTGGATTCTTTTATGTCAGCTGTTCACTGCCTGTCATCCTGTCTTATACAAATAAGAGGAAGGCCTGGGGGACCGGACCCTTATGGCATGTCATGTCACACTTTGTAAACACATAAAGTGTAAGCAGTTTTGTACACACTTTCTGTTTATTGAGACATAATCCAAAAAACAAACAACATCAAAGAAGAGCGTGGCCACACATGCCTTTGGGTGCTCTTTTTTATATCCAATTGGTATATAATGCTTGAAAGCAGTATCTTTTATGGTCTTAGTGGTGCTGCTCCTGTGGACATCTCAGACATGCAGGACACAACAATTCAAAAATTAATTCCCCTTTGTTCTAGTCATTAGTGAGTGTAAAAAAAGTGCCTAAACACAAATAAAGAATAAACAAACAAAACATAAACAAATAAAACATTGACATTCAAGTAGGAAGACTTGCCAGAAAAGGAGTTGCAATAGATTCTTATGAACACCTTGGAGGTCGCAGTACTTGGATTGAAGTTTTCAAGAGGAGAGAGTCCAAATTCTCAGGCTGCGTTTCCTTAAGTTCCTTTCGATATTGACTAGAACACAAGAAACAAATTGGTTAAGACTGAAATTATATGATGTTATCTAAACACAGCTTTTAACAAGACCAGCTGTTTTATAGTTTTCCGTTTTCATCCGCCCCCTCACCAAAACTTCCTCCTGCCGAGGTGGATTCAACAGAAAGATGCAAAGTGGAGCGAACATGATATTTACGGCTCCAACTATTGCCATGATCCAGGGGAAGCCAATCGATGCCACTATGGGACCTGAAATAGCTGGACCTTTGGAAAGAGGGAAAAGGAGAAAATACTTCAAACCTTGACAGAAACAAGTAGAGTTTGACCGATTGAGTGACCATCTTGTCTTCATTATATATCTTTTCAAGAGGTGTTTGAAAACTGCATTAGAGGGATCAACATCTTTATCTATCCATCTCTATATATCAAACATAGATCAAAGGAAGATATCGGCCGATTTATCGGTATTGGATGTTCTGACCGAAAACTCCCCATATGTTTTCGGTCAGTGCCTAAAACAAGGGGACTGTGAAGATATAAAAATTGCTCACCAACACAGAATCCAATGCATACTGCGACATCAGCAATGGCATAAACAGAGCCATAAACTGGCTGATGTCTAATGTCAACCAATCTACCCATGAGGGGCATCATCGCCGAGTCCACTATGCCTGGCAGAAACAAGATGACAAATTATGTTGTTTCTTTATTGTCATTTATTAGATGAACATCAACCATGCTGCATGACTTACCAACTGAAAAGCCAATAAATGCGTTCAGAACAAGCAGGTGATAGATGTTCTTGGAAAATCTGAACTGAAAGACAAAGAGAGAAATGTACAGTCATCGGTGAAGCTTCATACTTTAATATCGTGTTATTTTGTCCCTTTAGGTGTACCGTAGATAAATCACTGCAATGCCTCCCTGTAGTCACAGTGTTGGTAAGAAAAATGCTGCTGCACCTTTGAATATCTTATTTCACTTAAAAACTCCTGGACAGAGATCATCGACCTTGTTACATCAAACATTTAACTTTTCTATTCTCCTAAACAGTTTTGATGTCCTCTAACGAGTTCCTTATTCTGAGTGACGTCACACATCTGTTCCTGCGGGGGGCTCTGGAGGCTTTACTAAGTAAAACAGGTGTCAATAAAATATTGACATATGCAGTTCATTCATCCCTGATTATTTTACATCAAGTGTTGACATTAACTCACAGAAATTGTTGTTATTCCTGCCATGATCATTCCAATGCAAGTACACAGCCAGCTGTGAAAAGAGATAAAAAACTACATTTTTCGTACTCTGGGAAGATAAACAAGTTTCAAAATAACAGTGACATTTGCTCTTAGTCATTTGACTGGTTTTTGTTTGTTGTTCGTGAGCTAAGTAACCCTTTTTCTTATAGTAGGATACTGATCAGGCCAAAGATTTATGAGGTACAACTTCCTTATTGACCCTTTGTCAAGCCCCGCCCTCCTTAGTTACTGTTACTAGGTTAAACAAAATCCCTTTTTTGCCAGGCTCCTTGACATTGAAAAGACTCGGCCCACGGAAAAGTCTGTCTAACTGGAAGTAGCCCAGCAACGGTTGCTATGAGAGGGGGCTCTCTGATTGGGCCAAGGGTCAATTGGCTCGATTCTAATCAAAATTCGATATGTGACGAAGAAACAGCAGCGAAAAAGTCTACTTTAAAAAAGTGAAGAATTTCCCAAAACTGGAAGTTTAAAAACAAAATACATATTATTCTATAAGCTTACCTTTTGTTGTATTTCTGTGACAGGTGACCAAAGATATTTGTTGCTATGAGGTATGATATGCTGTCTGGCAGGAAGACGATGCCTGAACACAAAGCGAGACAGCAGTGGAGAAATAGCTCTGTGATTTTTAACCTCAAACTGTCAGAGCCTTCATTTGACGTTTTTGGTGTGACATCAGAAGAAAATGGCGGCCATGGGACTTCAGGCAATAGAGCTCAACAGTCTATATTGATTAGGTATGAACTTTTCCGAGATTTTGAGCATAAGAACAAACAAATGTTAGTGTCAATACCTAGATGCCATTTGCTTGCACACATGGTCTTCATCATCCAGATAGGGAGGGCTGCCTCTATCACTGAAATGACCAACGTGGTGAAAAAGGTTGCTCCTGGAAAAAGAACAAAAAACATTTATATTATTATGACATTTCTAAAAAACGAGGTGACATTCAGTAATGCACTGTTTATGTCTACCAGTTGATTGAAAATACCAGTTGCTATAAGTATGTATGGATCCCTCAGGAGGGTCAGCAGAGGAGTCCCTTTTTCCTTCTGTAGAAACGGAAAAGAGTTTTAGAGAGATACCAGCTGGAGTCGTGAAATTCGGAAAGTCGGATTAAATCGATGACATTAGCTGGTTTTACGGTTGTTTTTAAGCCCCATGACTTCTGCTTTATTGCGCTAAACTCCTTCGGAGGAGGTGTGTCTCTGGAGGAGAGCGGAGGCTTAAGTGTGGAGGAGGTGTGGCCAAACAGCAGTTTGTTTTGGTTTCATGCTGGAACTCAAGGGCGACATCTACTGGATCAAGAAGTTGCACATTCTTCCTTAAAAGACGCTCATTTGCACTTCCTTATGTTGTTTCCTCCTCTCTATATCCTCGCTTGTGTTCTTACTCTCTGATGTTCGTAGCTTTGGAGAAAAGCGTCAACTAAGGGAATTGTAAGGAACCAGAGGGTCGTCGGTATGAGTCCCCTTGAGGACCAAGTCTGGAAACTGTTCTGGCAGTTTAAGTAGGTCCCCATGAGAAACTCGTTTAAACTAAATGCTTTTTAAACTGATGGTAGTATATGGAGCTTACAATGGATAAATGTTTGATATGTTAAACAATGTTTTGTAATTCCGGTACTCTACCTCTGTTTGCACCTGTGATGGTTGAAAGATCAGTGACTGTAAACCTGTATGAGGAGAAAACAGGACAATTAGATGCACAAACAACACATCAGAAATTAGCTGTGTTTGATTAACATTTCAGAGCACCTCCACCCAAAACCGCAACGACTGCCAGGACCAGGAACGGACTCATCTTCCCCACAAACTGATACATCAAGCTGCCGAAAGGTGCACCCGCTGCAGGAAGAGGAGGGAGTGGACATGGACTTAACAGTACCACCATGTGGTCAGTAACACACTCGTGTTGATGACATTTCATTCAATTCTCATCAGACTTGGAAAGTTCCCAAATAGAGTACATAGAGAGCATTGTATTTATCTTCCTAAAGTTTACCATCAATACTTTCTTTGTTACTTCTCCTCGTTTTCCAGCTATTTTCATTGGGCACCTGAAAGCAGTGTTTGCATACACACCTATCAACCCCAAAGCCAAACCAGAGAAAGATATTCCCATGGCACGCCCTCTCTCCTTCTCATCTTTGTACATATCGGCTAACATCGCCATTCCTGCAAAACACAAAAGAATATCGATAATGTTGAGAGGAATTTCAATCCTAGATTTCAAACCCATTTAACATTGAACATGAAAGTGTCTTTAGTTATTTTCAGTAAATCTCACCTGCAACAGACAAGCAGGACCCGCCCACACCCTGCACCGATCTGGCCAACAGCATTAAGATGAAGCTCGATGAAAACGCAAACACTAAAGAAACAAACACAAAGACTTTGATTAATAATGTATGAAGGAGAATGTTATGAAAGAAGAGCTGTCGTCTATATGAGGTCAAAAGCGGTTCTTACAGATAGTCGCCAAGACGGTGATGCAGAAGCCAGCACACATCGGGAGGTGGTATCCGATCCTTTAAAACATACAGGACATTAAATCAGAGTCAGGTATGTTGAAGAATAAAGGTTTACATATTCAAGGATTTTATTTGAGTGTTTTTAGGGCGAAACAGAAGTCTTGTGAAAATGAGTGAACTGAGCTGCCTGAATGTCGGCGTTACCTGTCGATGAGCGGTCCAACAAACGGATTCATGAAGAGCTGTACGGTGGACTTTGATGCCAACAGCAGTCCCACTTTGATGTTCACTGTGTCCAGCTGATCCCCGATTTCAGAGCAGTTTGAAGCTGGGTTTTGGTGTGGAGGGGTATAAACGACAGATCGTGGTAAGTGGCCGATGAGTGGGAAGTCTGAGCCGTTCCCTGAAGAGAGGATCTGGGCTTCGTACAGGTAACCGGGAAGAATCGGCACTGGCAACAAAGTCAAGAATAATAAACTCTGAGTGTCATGTTAGAAATTACATTTTATGATGCGTCATTCTAGTGTTGTAGTCAAGACCACATTAACCGAGCTCAAGACATACCCGAGACCAGAGTGCTCCGAGACTCAGACAAGACCAAGACATTTAGGGATCTAGACCCAGACAAGACCAAGACATTTAGGGATCGAGACCGAGTCAAGACCAAGACCAAGACCAAGACCAAGACCAAGACCAAGGCAGGGTGAGACCAAGACATTTAGGGATCGAGACAGAGACAAGACCAAGACCAAGACCAAGACCAAGGCAGGGTGAGACCAAGACATTTAGGGATCGAGACCGAGTCAAGACCAAGACCAAGACCAAGACCAAGACCAAGGCAGGGTGAGACCAAGACATTTAGGGATCGAGACCGAGACAAGACCAAGACATTTAGGGATCGAGACCGAGACAAGACCAAGACATTTAGGGATCGAGACCGAGACAAGACCAAGACCAAGACCAAGACCAAGACCAAGACCAACACCAAGACCAAGGCCAAGGCAGGGTGAGACCGAGTCAAGACTAAGACATTTAGGGATCGAGACAGAGACAAGACCAAGACCAAGACCAAGACCAAGACCAAGACATTTAGGGATCAAGACAGAGTCAAGACCAAGACCAAGACCAAGACCAAGGCAGGGTGAGACCAAGTCAAGACCAAGACATTTAGGGATCGAGACAGAGAAAAGACCAAGACATTTAGGGATCGAGACAAGACCAAGACCAAGACCAAGACCAAGACCAAGACCAAGACCAAGACATTTAGGGATCAAGACAGAGTCAAGACCAAGACCAAGACCAAGACCAAGGCAGGGTGAGACCGAGTCAAGACCAAGACATTTAGGGATCGAGACCGAGACAAGACCAAGACCAAGACCAAGACCAAGACCAAGACATTTAGGGATCAAGACAGAGTCAAGACCAAGACCAAGACCAAGACCAAGACCAAGGCAGGGTGAGACCAAGTCAAGACCAAGACATTTAGGGATCGAGACAGAGAAAAGACCAAGACATTTAGGGATCGAGACAAGACCAAGACCAAGACCAAGACCAAGACCAAGACCAAGACCAAGACCAAGACCAAGACCAAGACCAAGACCAAGCCCAAGACATTTAGGGATCGAGACAGAGTCACAGTAAATGGTAAAATTGCCTTTCAGTGGTGGTCTTGACCTGGTCTTAGTTTAAAATCTGGAGTCCGCCCAGTCCGAGACCGAGACAGGACCGAGACCTTTTCCGAGTAATCTTGAGTACTACAACACTGCTGTGTTGTTTTAAGGGATGTGATGCCGTTACAGCTCGAGGGTGAAAAACAGCCGTTAGATTTTATTGATCGTTATTTAAGATTTCTTCTTCTTTAAAGTCTCTCTCTTTACAGGCTGCACTTCTACGTCGTCTCCTCTCTGCAGCCCGCCTGTCTTTGTTTCGCTCCACATCCTTTTGACTTGACTAGATCATACAAATCAGCACATGGACATCAGTCGAGGAGATAAAATGTAATTACTGAAGATGCCATGTTGTATCTCAGACTGAGTGTTCAGACGGTGTTCAACAAAAGGTGAACGTACCGACCACGGAGAGCAGCATGTGGTCCAGAAACAAGGCGATGAAAACAACAAGCAGAACCATGTTCTTCATCCGGGTCTCCTGCCTCAGCCAGCTCAGCAGGCCTGGTAAGAAAACACACAAGAACAGTTTAATCTGTTATTTAGTCAAAGTTTCCTCTTGGTCTTTCATTCAAATTCATAAACTGGAAAAAGTCATTTTTTTAATGTAAAATAAGATTTTAAAATCTATTTCTCAATCCAGTGTCTTATTCCTTTGATTTGTGAATTCAAATCTGTTGAAATGATGCAGCACAGAAAGTGTTTTCCTGCAGCATCTTCAGGATATTTGAAGATTTATGTAAAAAAAACAACAATTCATTTTGAAAACAGTCTCAATGATGACATGAATATTTCGTTTTTAAAATAAAAGTGCCGCTCAGACTTACCCATATTTGCAGTATGAAGTGGTCGTCGTTCAGTCGCAACTTGATACGCTTGTTGAGAGATCAGTAGTGATCACTCTGCCAGCAAACAGAGAAATGAAGGAAGATAAACTCTGATGCAGCGTGGTTATTACATTGACGTGTGGTGAGGCACTGATTTACAAATATATGAACCCATTTATAGAGTAGCTTAAACTCACCATTCAATTGGCAGCTTGCACATTGACTCCTGGTTGAGTTTCATATCAGCATTATTTACACACACATACTTTGGTGAAGTTAGAAATATATTCACAGATTTGGCACCCAGGAGAGGTGTAGTGTCATGAAAATCATTTTACACATATGTGATCTCACGTTTTTCATACTACATTTCTCAAATTGGAAAATAATACTTTTTTTAATAGCCTATAAATAATTCAATGTTCAATAAAATCCCGTTTGTAAAGTGTAGGGTAAAAAAAAATCCCATTATGAATAAATGTCCTCCTGCTCTATAAACTACATCACGTTGCTTTGGATAAAGGGCTTTCATGTAATTTCAGTGATTTTTTGTCATTAAATTTGGTAATAAAATATGTAATAACGGTACTATTACATGATGTAGTGCCATCAAACTCACAACACACACAAACCATGTCCTCTTGATTATACTACAACTCTTAGTTTGGTAAAATATGCTTTAGCTATTACAATTTGCTTCCATATAACTTCAAGGTTTTCTTGATAGGCATAATTATCAATAAAGTTACTATTATAAGTTATAGGGTGACAATAACATCATCACATATACTCCATATCATGTTGTTTACACTACAGCACTTGGCTTGGGAATTTTGGCTTTCACTCAATTCTGAGGATTTCTTTTACCTACCAAAAACAACATCATTTCTTTCCAATTCAGTTTTTAGTAGCAGTACTCAGTTTGAACAGTAGGGGTCTCTTTTAGCCAAAACTATGACACTCAGTTTGGAAAATGTGTTTTTGCATAATTTAAGGGATTTTTTAACATGGATATCCTTAAAAAGGCTCTAGGGTCACCAACAAATGTCATCACACATAAAGTAAATCATGCTTAATGCTTTTATATAACTTTGACCTTTTTTTTGCCATATATGGCAAATCAAAAAACACACATCTTTGCTCCTTAACTGAAATGGGAAAACAACTTTTATTAAACATTCTAGTATGACACGCATATAAATATGTATATATATATACATATATATATATAAATATATAGAGCTTCTCAAATAGCTTCATCACTTTATTGGTTACAAGTCTAACATAAAACCAAAATCTTTTAATTTAGATAGGAATAAATGTCTGTATTTGAAAGAACAATTGAGATTTGTTAGATATTTACAAATAGAAACGATACATTTAAAACAATGGAAATATATTTTGCCATATATGGAAAAAAATAGGGTCAAAGTTATATAAAAGCATTAAGCATGATTTAAATGTTTTATTTACTATTTACTTATTTTAATGATAGAAAATCAGTAAAATTACATTTATGCACATTTTACCAAACTAAGAGTTGTAGTATAATCAAGAGAAATGGTTTATGTGTGTTGTGATGATCGCTTTAAAATAAACATGTATATTATGTAAAATAATAGCATGCATCATTAAATACCATGATTCACATTTGTTTAAGTAACAGTTTTTAATACTAGATTGTGAGAAATACTGTGTATGTGTTATTAGAGGAAATATGCGAATTCAGCGATTTTGATCATGAAAATGATTGAAATTTTTGGAATCGTAATAATAAGATTTATAACACAGATCAGTAGAAAAAAAAATATATTTATTCTATTTAATCGTTATTTGTTTTTTAATTTGATGATGACAGGTGAGTCAGACCGCACATCTCTAGGTTATTTAAATACACAAAGTCTTAATGACCTGATTGTTCCAGCTTTACCGAGACAAATACATGCATGTGAGCAGGGTGCTGCACCCATCTGTGCAGCACCCTGCTGAACAGATGGGCACACTGGCCACACTGCTTTGTGAAAATGGAAAAGCTTTTAATATATAATCTTACAAGACTTACAAGTCCTTTATGACCTCCTGTTCACAACTGACGAGTCCATGGTAAAAAAGATCAAGGCTGATTGGGAAAGCGAATTACAAACCAACCTTTCTGAGGATTTCTGGAAAAAGGCTCTTGGGGCTGTTAATTCTTGTTCTAGCTGCACTAGGCTGTCTCTCCTCCAGTTTAAAGTGCTCCACAGACTTCATTACAGCAAATATAAACTCTCCAGAATATTTCCGGATACAATTGATGAAACTTGTGGTAGATGCTCTCAGGCTCCTTGCAACCTGACTCACATGTTTTGGTCCTGTTCTAAATTAGTTAATTATTGACAATCCTTCTTTAAACCCATCTCCGACATTTTAGGTATAAACATCAATCCATCCCCACATATAGATATTTTCGGTAGGTCTCCTGACGAGCTTGCCACCTCGACCACTCAGGACAATGTTATTGCTTTTGCCTCTTTAATTGCCCGCAGGAAAATCCTTCTCTTATGGAAATCTTCACAACCTCCTTCCTTCAAAGCATGGCTGCACGATGTCTTATTTCTCCTTAAGTTGGAGAAAATTAAATTCTCTCTTAGAGGGTGCTCTGATAGGTTTTACACTCACTGGAGACCTCTGCTTCAATATTTTGAGTAACTCTCACCCGACGAGGTATTGTAGTAGTACACCATCGCCTGCTGATACTGATCCTGTCCTCTCGTGCCTGTCCAGCTGCATTCCTGTCAATGTTGTTTGTTCATTTATTTATTCATTTTTTTGTTTATGTTTGTCTCGTCAATTTTCATTATTATTTATTTGTTTTTATATTTTATTTATTCTTTCTGTGAAGTTTTCCAATCTTGCACTTTTATTCTTGTCTTTAAACTAAGAGGCCTATTTGTTGGTCTGGGAGGGTTGTTTACAGGGCGAAGGGATACTGGGTTTTTGAATGTTTCTGAGGGAAAAAGAAAAATGTTGACTGCATCCCAATTGCACTGTATGTTTTGAACTTGCTTTAATAAAAATATGTTTAAAAAAAAAAAGACTTATCAAGTCTTCATCAGGGAACGTTGACTTCCAGTGGCAGCTCCCACATAAACAGATCAGCAGTGGTTAACTGTCACTGGTGGCGCTGAGAGGGCGTGTGTGTGTGTGTGTGTGTGTGTGTGTGTGTGTGTGTGTGTGTGTGTGTGTGTGTGTGTGTGTGTGTGTGCATCATCAGGTGAAGGACATCAAGCACTCAGCATCGTCAGGGTAAACAAAGTCTTTAAAGACAGCCTCTAACTTCAATATTAACAAAAACCATTTAAAAAACCACACACTTAAATAGTTCCTCGTGCACACTGGAAATAAATCACCTGCAGAGAGAGAGAGGAGCGTTTGAGGGGAGGCGAGGGAGGGAGGGGTGTTAGTCATCTCACAACAACACATACAGAAACGGGTCGAAGTATGTAACCATAGACTGTAAATATTACATTACATTTGGGTGAAGCCTGAGTGACGTTACCCGGCTGTTCCTGCAGGAGGCTCATCGGCAGCAGCCGCCATGTTGGAAATGCTGTCTCAGTCTAACTTTCAACCTAACGACAGGCTGAGAGCTGGAGCTGAGGCGGGTTTTAAACCTCCTGACAAACCGTTACACCGCGCCCACCTGTCAATCAGGTCAGCTACACGCCTTATTGTGAATAACTCTTATCCTTCATCAAATCAAAACTGATGAGTCATCAAAACATTCACCCCCCGTACAGTGTGTGTCCATCCAGACATGAGCTAATCACACCTGTTTGGTTTTTTGAACCAGGCTGTAAACATGTTCATCTCTGCTGTAAAAACAGGCTTTTTAGAATGGGTGTGTATGTGACTTCCTGTGTTTCTGCAGCCAGCCTCTAGTGGACACTCCAGGAACTGCAGGATTTTGCATTTCCTCATTGGAAGTGTTTCCCCTCACTCTCTCCCGGGTCATCGCTCTCATTTTGGGTTATGACTTCTTGACCACGAAGCAGAACACAAGTCGGACCTCTCCTGTGTTTTTGGGTTGTGGGATCTTTCCTTGTATCCAAAGAGCTCTCTGTCTTTGAAACTCTAGTTTGTGAAGAAGCACTCCTCATCCATCTCATCGGCTTTTTGTCTTCATTTAAGAACTTCAACTTCCTTCTTCATCAAGAGCTCACTCAACATCCTGTCTGGTCTTTGAATCCCCCCCCACCTGGAAAATGTTGCTAAGGAAAGGGATGATCTTAGTCGACTCACTTGGCCTGCTGCCGCTATGACATGTTTCTTGTTTCTGGTATTCTATCATACGCTGGTGAACATGTGTTATTCAGGAGTGAGCTTATAAACTCTAGTTTTCTTTTTAAACTGGAACAAACTGATCTTTTAACACACTGTAACTCGACATGGATGTGCTGTTTGCGGATGTCGTAAACGATACATCATTAGCTTAACTGCAAAGAAGCTATCACTCAGTACACAAATATTTGATGTGTACTCGATGTTTTTACCTGATTGTTTGTTTTGGTGCTGATTCAATTCCTCAGTTTTAGAGTGTACATGCACCATTAACCGATGAGAGATAGGAGCATGTGCCAGCCTCAGCAGCATGTTGATATAGTAACATTATATTTGAATCAACTTAGAGGAGCAATCAGTGAGATGTGTAGAGAGTGAGATGATAAAGGTATCTTACTCTCTGATCATTAAGGAAACATGCTATGTTGAAGTGCTGGCTTCTCTGACAACAATGCAGCAGCCAGTATGTCCTCCTTCTAACTTTAGATTCTGCTCCTGAATGCTCTGGATTTGTTTGGACCAGAGAAGGTAGGCGCTTTTAAGACCCCCCCCCACACGGCCGTTTTGGACGCCCCTCGGTTTGTCAGATATGAGAGCAGTTATCAGGTCAACAGGTGTTGCAGCGATGGAAGCGGGCAAGAGAAGTGGTTCAGATAGAAGTGATTGTACCCGACCTAAAAAGCCTCTGCATGTTTCTAATAAGCTCCACGAGCAGAAACGTGCTCAAACTAGGATCAATATTGGAGATGCTTTTGAAAAATGGAGAGAGGTTAGAACACAGAAAGGTTTACAGACCCATGCAGAGCTGGATAAACACTGAAGCTTCAGAGTCCACCACATGGCTGGGGGAGAGACGGCTCTACAATGTTTAGAATTTAGACTGCAGTACCCATTTGAACCACTAGGTGTCAGAGTTACATACTGCTCCTTTACGTAAATGATCTTTGCACGCTTAAAATACTGAATGTAAGTGTATGACGGCATTACAGCCCGACAAAATGAATACAAAGTTTTTTACTTGTTTGTTTAAAGTTATCCATGCCTTCATCACATCGAGGCGATGATGCAAGCGATGAGCTGAGGTTAGTGAGGGGGCGTGGCTTTAGAAGGAGCAGTGAGGCAATGCTACCCCAAAAATCATGCTAGTTTTCTAAAAAATGACCAACCTGCCTCTTGACTTGTTTACATCTCACAAATTTGCACAGAAAACCAACACACACACATTTCAGGATAGACAGAAACCACACCTCTTTATTAAACGTCCTGTGTTTTAAACTTTTAAACGGGTTCGACCCCCGCTGCACATGAAAGAGGACGACAGTGACGATGATGATTTGTACCTGACAGAGAGAGAAAGCTGTGGTGAGGCAGTGTCTCCGTGTGACCTCACTACAGGACAGGACACGGTGCTCGCTATGAAGACTTCACTTTGTACATTTTGAGGATGTGTCGCGACAGCACCGGACCCTCTACATAAAAACCTTCATTCATCTCTACGTGTGGTCCGTAGAGTTTTGCTCTGCTTTGGTTCAGAGTGTCCACCAACAGGCGTGAAAGTGACATTTTGTTCACAGTGTGCTGAAGCTGAGAACAAACCAAACACAGCTTTTCTTCTTCCATACGATGCATAGGAACAAGTGGAAATACATTAATACTCAAACGAACAAAAACAAGAAAAAGCAAAAGCCAGAAATCTGAACAGTGCAGAATAAACTCGTGTACATTTAGGAAAATATCTTCTCTCATCAGAGCGTCTCAGTCTGACACCTGTCACAGCATCTTTTTATTTACAATATCTTACAAATAGTGACTCTGCGTTCTGTACACAAAGGAGGTGAGGTGAGAGGAATCCTTCACTTTGCAGGATCTTCATACATGCCCTGCACTCCTGAAGATGTCCAGGGGAACTACAGGAGGGGTTATGTGTGAAGAAGAAAAAACGTCTGAATCTGCTGACTCGACGTCAACCGGCCAGCTGCTTGTAAGAAGTCTGTTTTGAGTCCATATGAGCGGGTAAATGATCCGGGTCATTCTGTTCATGTTGCATAGAGTTTTGCAGCTTTGTTTCCAACCCGTGCGTGTTCTGAACTTGTGTTTTTTATTGCTGATTCATCCGTTAGACGTAGCTGTAGAGATTTAAGAGCAGGGTTTAGGGCTCCCGTGTCTTCAGCTGGCGGCGCCCACAACCCTCAGGTTCAGCGCACTTCTCTCACTGTCGCTCATTGTTGCTAGGTTACGCAACGCTAACGTCTGCGTCCCCTCAGTCATGATCATTCTGTTTGGATATCGCCCCGTGCTCCAGCACCTCTAGACCTGGAAGTTGAACCCCTCTAAAAGACGAGTCAAGACGATCGTTTCCTCCGCCGTGTTGTTGATAAAGCTGATATCTGAAGCCCCGCCCCTTCTTAATTTTGAGTGGTCTGTGAGGGAGAAGTGACACTGACAAGCGCCACGCTGTTCCAATTGTGTGAGCGCAGCAACAAAAAACTGCTGACTCAGAGCGCTGCAGACGTTGAACTACGTTGGTTCTGTATTGAAAACGGGGCTGTGGCCCTTAACCGTCCTCCTCCTCCTGCACGCTCCACCTCTCCTACAGCAGACAGTGTTTTCAGTAGTAAAGAACACGGCACCCCCTGCTGTGTGCGTCCTGTTGACGCCAAAACAGTCTGCATTTCATGAAGCTCTTAGGCATTATAAAAAAAATGTGATCCTGTGTTATTGCCTTAACTGTTGACACACCGTGATGTCTGAGCAGGGAATCGAACCGTCAGCACATTTCAGTTTCTCTTAATCCGTCAAAAATAAGAAACATCCAATCTGAGATTTATCCGTCTTTCATTAGGTGATGTTGTTGTTTTAATCTGCTGTGACTCTCTGCATTGTTGACAGTTTTCCCTTGCAGTACCAAGCTGTGCCACAGGGCGGTGCTGTGTGTAGAAAGCGTGCTGACGGTAGGACTTCAGGTGGAGTCCGGGGGGGAAGAAGGGGAGCAGGACGCGGGGCTCATGCTCAGAGAGGGATCGGATTTTGGTGATGAAGGAGGATCAGAGACGTCTGAGTCGTCTCCTTCTCCGTCTCCTCCTCCGTCTCCTCCTCCGTCTCCTCCTCTGCTTTTCCCTCCTCCTCCTTTCCCCCCTGCCGCTCCTTTCCCCCCCGCAGCTCCTTTCCCCCCCGCAGCTCCTTTCCCCCCTGCAGCTCCTTGGCCCTCCAGGCCCTCGGAGTTCTCCAGCATCTCCTTGATGAGTGGCGGCATGGAGCCGGGGATCTCCATCTTCAGAGTGATCACTCGCTCGGCTCCTGTGAGGAGAGAGAGAGAGAGAGAGAGAGAGAGAGAGCGAGAGAGAGAGAGAGCGAGAGAGAGCGAGAGCGAGAGAGAGAGAGCGAGAGAGAGAGAGAGAGAGAGAGAGAGAGAGGAGGTTCAGGATGAGAAAACACAATCTCACAAAACAGAAGGAACAAAACATGAGTGTGCAGAAGGCCTCTAGTGAGTGAGTGTGTGTGTGTGTGTGTGTGTGTGTGTGTGTGTGTGTGTGTGTGTGTGTGTGTGTGTGTGTGTGTGTGTGTGTGTGTGTGTGTCTCACCCTTCACACTGATGCTCCTCAGGTCAGTAATCTTCATCAGTATCTTGGGGAACATGCAGGGTTTCTCCGGCCTCCTCCTCCTCACATACATCTGCACAAAAACAACGAAGGAGAGGAGAGTTATAAATATGGTTGTCACATGATCTATTCATTCATTAACATATCCAACCTGAGGAGGATTACATCATCATGCAGGATCTGTGAATCCTGTTTTCACACTTTGCATTTCTGGCTGCAGGATGAAAAAAAAAACTGTATCCAAGCCTCTCTTACACTCCTCTTATTCAATCGTCTGTCCTTATTTCTTCTAATTGTGTGAATGCTATTTGTCCTGAGTTCTGATCAGCGTTCCACCTGGACAGGGGATTTGTTTGTGACATAAGCGCCCTCTGCTGGGGCCCCTGTGTGTTGCAACCTGCGAGTCGTTACCAGTCCTCATTGTCCTGACTCTGTGGCCGGTTGATTTGTAATAAACAGGATTTATCTGTGTGATTTGTTTGAGGAAATCTGCAGAACATTTGTGTTAATATGTGTTTGTTGCAGAGTCACGATAGCACTCCACACTTCTGCCTGATTTCTGCTTTAAGATTCATGTTTGGACTTTTCTGCCTTTATTTGATCGGTCAGTGGACGGAGCAGGAAATCAGGGTGAGAGAATGAGGACTGATATGAAGGAGAGGAGCCAGAGGTCGGATTTGAACCAACATAGCAGCGTACTAATGATCAGAAGTCTGACCTTTAAGGCTTCAACGATCGGCTCCTGAAGAACTTCCACCTTATCGGACTGCTCCAGGTCCTGTCGGTCTGCACAAACACCAAACACACAGAGATGCACAATGACTCCCAACACTTCATTTTATTCATTCAGTTTATTTGTCCCCGAGGGAATAAAAGTGCAGTACCTCCACAGAGCAGGCAGATGGCGCTGAGCAGGCCCGTCTCTGCGTCGTCCATCTCCAGAGGGAGCAGCTGGTTAGCGAAGGAGAACACGAGGTCGGTGAGCGGCCCGAACCCGGCGTTGTGCATCTGAGTGCGGTTCAGGGTCAGACCGTCGGAGAAGGTCATGGTGTCCTGGTCGGGCGTGTAGCGCGTGCAGATCCTGAGAATCTGAGAAAAAAAACATTAAGAGGTGAATAATTGAAAGGAAAATGTTTAGACGCTTTTTAATTCTGAGCCACGACGTTTACCAAATATCAGGTTCCAAGGACTTCTGTTTTCATCTTCTCTTTCTGATTGATTTTAAAACTAATGCTTACACTTTTAAAGTCTTTCTATGTTTCACACTTAAATGTAGAAATCAAGTATCTCCTCTGAAAATAACTCTGTGAGTCATGACTGTCTACAATGGGTGTAACACCCGAGTCCCACTGTCTGTGATGTTTTCAGAGTTTTCAGAGTCCTATCTTCACTTTGTTTACATCGCCAGGACGGCTGACTCCTCCCCTCGTGTATAAAAGTTGTTTAATTGAGGGACTAGAGAAAAGAAGAATAACATACTGTACTCACTGCTTAACTGTGTTTCTAGATCACGCTCATTTCAGGTAAATTTACATGCAGTGTGAAGATACCAGCATAATAAAGATCGCTAGCATTAGCATGCTAACACAACAATGCAGCGCGAGTTGTTTTGGTTTCATGCTGGTGCTCAAGGGCGACATCTGCTGGATCAAAAAGATCGCATATAAAGACTTTAAAGAGACAGAAATCAGGCGCTCTGCAGTCGTTCCCTGAGCTGAGCCGCTGCTCCGCCCTTTACGTAGCGGTGGAGTTTACCCAAACAGAGTGTGAGGTAAAGGTGATGACGTTTACCCCACAGACATGTCGCTGTTTATTTTGCCGTCATATCCTTCAGGTAAAAATATTTGCAGGGGAATCGAGCCCCTTCAGTCTGATTTGTGTTTTCTTCAGTGATGAACTCACCAGTATGTCGAGGCAGGCGGCTTTGAGCAGGGTGATCTGATCAGCGATGGTGAGCGTGGTGAAGCCCGGCAGCTGCTTGGCGAACTCCACCGTCTTGATGATGCATTTGGTGGACAGCTCGCTGAACTTGTCCCAGAGACTCACGTCCAGAGGGACCCGGTGCTCCGAGCTGTTACTCTGAGAAAAGACAAGACGATGCAGTGTTTTTTTTCCACAAGTCTGAAAGCAGCGCAGCGCTGTGATAGGTTGGTGAAATGTCAGAGTGTGTGTGTGTACCGTTGTGTATTTCCCCAGCTGACGCAGGGAGGGGAACGTGTCGTGATGGGCTTGTCGGACTCGTTCGATCATCTGCTCCGTGTCTGCAGACAGGACGTAGATCTCCACCTCCATCAGCCTCTTCTCCTCCTTCTTCTTCTTCGACCTGTCGTTCCTCACCACTGAACAAAAAAACACAACAAAAGTTTAACATCACCAACAAACGTCTCAGTGTGTATCTCATCTTCCCACCAGCTTCTCGTGTCAGAATCCTTTCTACTCTTTTTTCTTCAGCTTTTAAAACGTCCACATAATGAGGGCACAAAAAAGGAGGCATACTCGCCATCTTCAGTCCTACAAAGCCTGTGAAAAGATCTGTGAGGTTTAAGAGTGAAAAACCAGATCAGCAGAATATATCCGGAGCCGTCCTCCTGAAATCCTCTAGAAACTTCCAGGAGTGCAGATGTTGAAACTGCTTAAGACTTAAATAAAGCAGATGTTCCATAATGAACGATTCTGCTTGTTTTAAAGGCTTTATATGTGATGTTTTGATCCAGCAGATGTCGCCCTTGAGCACCAGCATGAAACCAAAACAACTGGTGCTGTATTGTTGTGTTAGCATGCTAATGCTAGCGCTCTTTATCATGCTGGTATCTTCACACTGCATGTAAATTTACCTGAAATGAGCGTGATCTAGAAACACAGTTAAGCAGTGAGTACAGTATGTTATTCTTCTTTTCTCTAGTCCCTCAATTAAACAACTTTTATACACGAGGGGAGGAGTCAGCCGGCCGTCCTGGCGATGTAAACAAAGTGAAGATAGGACTCTGAAAACATCACAGACAGTGGGACTCGGGTGTTACACCCATTGTAGACAGTCATGACTCACAGAGTTATTTTCAGAGGAGATACTTGATTTCTACATTTAAGTGTGAAAAATCACATATTAAGCCTTTAAAGTAGTGATGCTTGGTTTACAGAGCATGTGTTAACATAGAACAGCCACTAGAGGGAGACAGATATCAAGGTTTAAAACGAGCTGTTGCAGAGAATCTGTTTTCTTTCTCCTGCTGTAAAAAAAAAAAAAAGGTCGCCTTCTGCTCGGTGTTGTGCTTCACTGGTGCAAACCTACAAAGTCATTCAAAGGTCAAACAAACATTCACCTCTTCAGTAAAGACACCTCAGAACAGGACATCTAATGAACTTTTTACGTACGCTCTTTGGACATGCCCACGTCGAGGCATTTCTGCAGCCGGCAGGACTGGCAGCGGTTCCTCGTCACCTTGTTTATGACGCAGACTTTGTCTCGGTGACACGTGTACACCATGTTCTTCTGGATGCTCCTCCGAAAGAAACCCTGACACACACACACACACACACACAGATTCAGACAATAAAGTGAATGAATCATAGAGACAGAGAGCATAATGCAGGTGCTCTTATTTTGAAAGCCTGAGTGGTGAGGGGAGTCTGAGAGGACGAGGGCCTGAACACGAGCTCACAGATATCAGACTATATTCTAATTGCATGCACAGATTCAGTGTGTGTGTGTGTGTGTGTGTGTGTGTGTGTGTGTAGGATTAAAATAAGTAAAGAGGCTTACAGATCCTGGGGGAGGTGTAAAGGTTATGACCTCTCAGCTGAAACATTATGCAAACACTCAATAAGCTCACAAGCTCTCTGCGGCTATTTTTCATTCAGGTTTTCTAAGTGTAACCTGCTTAGTGTTGTTGTGTGTGTGTGTGTGTGTGTGTGTGTGTGTGTGTGTGTGTGTGTGTGTGTGTGTGTGTGTGTGTTGTCTCAGTGTATATTTAGCCTCTTACCTTACAGCCCTCGCAGGCGCTGACTCCGTAGTGGTATCCTGAAGATTTGTCCTGACACACGAAGCAGGGTTTGTAGACTCGGGGAGGAGCTGGAGGTGAGTGGGGGCCGGGGACGAGCAGGTCCTCTCCTGAACTCGTGCTCTCCGTCTCGATAGCTGCGGAGGAGGAGGAGCGGACATCAGAGAGAGTTACGCTCAGTCATTCTGCAGAGACGTTTGAATTGCATGCATCGGCCCCCCTGCAGCGTGCTGCGGCTTCTGACATTTATTTATTTAGAAGCACACATGAAAGAAGACATCAAAATAGGATTAACAAAAACATAAAAGGTGTGTCAGGAAGGGACCTCACCTCTTAAGAGACAAATAAATCAACTAAGCAAATCGATTTACACAATTTCAAAACAAAATTGAATATAAACACATATACAGTAACCTAAACACGTATTCATACACACACACTTAGACACACTTAGACAGATAGAGGGTTAAAATTCCCTCTATCAGCAAAATGAAACAGGTATTAATCTATTAAAAAGGGAATGAATGAGTGAGTTGATAGAAGAAAAGGAAAAATAGGAGGATAAAAGGATAAAAAATAAAAAAATAATACATTTTGAGTTTACGACTTTATTCTCGTAAATTTACGACTTTTATCTCGAAATAAAAAAAAAAATGTTCTTAGCGTGGCCCTAATCCTCCGTCGTATATATATATGCAAAAGTTTGACCTGGTGTGAAATGTGAAGACAGTTTCATTTTAAAAATCTCTGTAGACGAAGAGCTGTTAACAACGTGTCTTTTGGAATTCCATATTTGTACCCCACGATATCTGATGGAAGACTGAGCGTGTTTGGTTTTATAAAAAAGGAAGATGAAGCTGCTCAATCCGTCTTTGCTGCACCTTAATCTCTATTCACAGATTCTGCAGGATGAAACAGATTCTGTATGTCCTGGTTTCTGTTTATAGTGCGAGGAGTATAATCCTGTTTGAGCACACATCGGTTTGGAAAACAGATCGTGTTGAGAGGAGAACGGGTGGAACGCAGTCCATCAGAGTCCTCCAGAGGCGTCTTCTAACGACCATTTAGCTTTATTTAAAATCTATCATGATACCAGATTTTTAAACTTTTTTATGATACTAGAAAAATCCAAAGATATCAAAGACAGTTTCAATACTACAGCGAAAATAAAAAAAAAGTCCTCTGCACTCATATTGGGTCGTTTTTTTGTTTTTAAGGACCAAAAGTTGCAGACAGACTCCTGCACTCGGTTTAAATTGCACAAACACGTTGAGACTGTTCTCTCTCTCTCTCTTCTCTAAATTCAAATGAGCTTTATCTCTCTCTCTCTCTCTCTCTCTCTCTTCTCTAAATTCAAATGAGCTTTATCTCTCTCTCTCTCTCTCTCTCTCTCTCTTCTCTAAATTTAAATGAGCTTTATCTCTCTCTCTCTCTCTCTCTCTCTCAAATATCAGGAGTTTTCTGCAAGTGTGAATGAAAGCTACAAATCTACAACCATCTTATAAGTCGTCGTTATCAAACAAAAACCATCGTCATTACCATCATCATCATCAAGCGCTAATAGTTTGAAGTTTGAGTGTGGCTAACGTTAGCATTGCTAACACCTCCAGCCTTCAGTGTGCGTTGTAGCTGTTTGTCAGGAGGCTTAAAACCCGCCTCCTCAGCTCCATCAATCAATCAATCAATTTGTATTTGTGTAGCGTCAGCTCTTAAGAAGTGTTATCTCGAGACACTTTACAAAAAGCAGGTAAAAGACCTTACTTATCGCTATCAGTCTGTCGTTAGGTCGACTGAAAGTTGCTGAGACAGCATTTCCAGCATGGAGACCGCCATCGATGGGACTCCAGCGCCCCCTGTGTGTGACGTCACTCAGGCTTCGTCCTTATGATTATTCACGGCCTATGTTACTACCAGGGCATCACTGAAACACAAGGACTCATATTTTCGTGGAAATCATTCACACTTGCAGAATGTTTGAGGTGATTTGACCAAATAAGGTCAACACAGTGCCCGCAGACAGAGATTGGTTGAAGCTGAATAGATTATGTTGATTGCAACATCACAAATTCAAGGAGCTGTACGTATGAGTTTCCTGATAAAAAGAAGAAGAATTAACGCATAAAAGTCCCTGATTTGCGACTTTCTGTCCAACCGTCAGCAGCAGAGCGTGACTCAGTGTGTATCACACACCATGATTTTATCTCATTATTACGACATCTAACATGTAATTCAAATTGTACCGTCATCTCTTAAAAGGTCACATATTACACAACACACACTTCACCATGTTCCTCTAGTCCGTCTACAAACCCCCCAATGATGAGAAAAGTTCATCCTCTCTGTCTTCTACCTGCTCCACTTTTCAGAAAATGTGTGCTCAAACAGGCCGTTTGGAGATTCTCCCTTCATGACATCACAAAGGGCAGTAGCCCCTCCCCCAGGTGGGTGACACTCCCACAGCTAGGAGTTTGTTCTGCCCTCTGAGTCTGCCTTCTCACCGTAAACAATAGGACATGGAGCGAGAAAGACCAGAGACACCCAAGTCCTTCCAGAGAGGGGGTGTGGTCAGACACAGCTCATTTACATATTTAAAGGTACAGACACAGAAACAGCCTGTTCTGAGCAGGGCTGAAATAGAGGGGTTTATAGACATGATCAAATACAGGATCAGAGTGGATTTAGAACAAGAAACTGTTTTGAGGAGCTCTGATACTCATTTAAACTGAAGAAGAGGATATGTCACCTTTAAAGGTCTGGGTGGTCTGAAGTGCAGCCTCCCTGCATGTTAAATCCTAACGCTGAGCTGAGGTGAAATAAACTGCAGTCGTTCAACATTCAAACTGAAATCGTCGATCTTCTGTCAAACTTTATATCATGTCACCTCCTCGTTAGGAGCTTATTAACGACTCTCTCTCTAAACTCAGCGTCCTGTCTCGTTCTGTTTGTTGGGTTTCTGTTCACACACCTGATCTGACACCTTCTAACACCCTGACCGTCCAGATTCAAACACCGGGACCATCCAACACGCCCCTCCTCCTCCCCTCTCTCTCTCTCACTGTGCCCCCTCTGACCTCTAACCCAACACGCTTCCACACCAATACACACACACACACACACACACACACACACACACACACTGCTCCCCTCCCCCTGCGTTAGAGGCCATACCAGACATTCCTGTTTGGAGGAGACTCAGCTCCCCTCTGCTGCTCTGCTGTTTACACAGAGAGAGAAAAGAAGAGGAGAGATCAGAGCCGGACACGTCGAACAAACACAGACCGAGATGTGATGAAGACATGAAGACCTCAGAGGAAAAGAAAAAGGAGCGCTGCTGATTGGATAAGACGGAGGTTATAAGGCCTTCCATTTCATACTCAGCAGTGCCGATTTGAGACAATATGGAGGCCTTTGATTCAAAGACCGACACCGAACAAATGATCCAGTTAATGATTTGTGAGGATAAAGCAGTGTCCAGAACTTTCAATACCGCACTTAAATATTTAAATGAGTATAGATTACCAGCTTGACTGTTTGTTTAGGGTGTTTGTTTGTTTGTTGTGTTGCGTCCAGACAAACACCATGTTAATGTAAACGCTTTATTTGTTCTGCTACAACTTCAAGACAGAGTCAGCAGCTTCTTCCTTAAGATATAAAATAAAAACTTATCCTAAAGTAAAGCTGCTCAATCCTCCCTTCTGGGCCTCCGTACATGTGTGGTGGTGACTGTGTCTGCAGAGACTCAGTCCTCAGATTCTGATTCTTCTACAATTCTACAATTCACTTAGCAGATTCTTTTCTCCAAAGCGACGTACATCAGAGAGTAAGAACAACACAAGCAAGGATCTAGAAAAAAGGGAACAATGTGAGTAAGAGCAAACGATCAGCTTTGAGTCTGATTGGACACACAGGTGCTGACAGGAAGTGACCAGAGGCAAAGCACAACATTGAGGGCAGTTCTTGAGAGCTCTAATCAGTATAGAAACCATCTTATAAGTCATCGTTATCAAACAAAAACCATCGTCATTACCATCATCATCATCAATAATATGGAGACCATCATCATTAAGTTAGTAGGTATTCATGAAAGAGCTGGGTCTTTAGCTTTTTCTTAAAGGTGCAGAGGGAGTTTGGAAGTTCATTCCACCACCGGGGGGCGACAGAGGAGAAGAGTCTAGTCAGAGACTTAGGACCCTGTTGTGAAGGTTGGATCAGACGCCTTTCATTGGCTGAGCGTAGTGGGGGGGGGGGGGGGGGGGGGGGGGGGGGAGAGAGTGTAGACCTCTTTGTTTTGTTTTGGTTGAGACATGACGTTTCTGGGTGTTTCCTGCAGCCAATGACAGCACAGCAGGTGAGTTTAGGGGTGGATACAATTCAGGGACGTGATGAGATTCAAAGCCGGTTTGATTGTGGACACGGAGGAAGCGACTCAGGAGAGAGAACACAAAGCAGATACAGCTTGTTCTAAAAATGACGGTGAACCTTTGGTTGGCGGGCTAAACGGTGGTGCAGTGGTGGGCGCTGTTGCCGAGGAGGTTCCTGGTTTGAATCCCCATCTGACAGGAGCCTCTCTTCCTCCCACAGTCCAAAGACATGCTCGTTAGGTTAAGTGGTGACTCTTAACTGCCCGTATGTGTGGGTGTGTCTGGTTGTCTGTCTCTATATGTCAGCGCTGTGATTGACAGGTGATCAGTCCAGGGTGTAACCCTGCGCTCTCATCCCGACAAAAGTGTGGATCGGCCTAAGCCCCCCCTGTGACCTTGAACAGGAAAAGTGGTAAGGTTAATGGATGGACCTTTGGTTGGCTTTACCCACGTCTGCTTCCTGTTGGACAGGAAGGTGACAAACAGCGATTAGCTTGTGCTAGCTCGCTAAATGATCTACCTTTCCATTCAAACAAGAGTAATATTCTTAGGTAGCTTGCAGTGTAGATACCAGCAGTAGTGCCCCCCCCCTCCCCCCCTCCTCTTGATCTCCTCTGAAAGCTTTCCAAAGGTGAAGAAGGTCACTTTAAAGGCGGTTAATAGAGGAGTGTAAAACTAAATGCATTTCATTGTGTGGCTTTATGCTAACGTTATCTGCCTGCGTTTAAGGTCACGCTAAAGTGTCTCAGGTCACTTCAGTTGAACGCTCGTCGATGTTGGGTTAAGCTGTTTTTTTAAATAAAATCTGATGTCAAGTGATGTTCACTTCCTGAATAGACGGATTTCTCTTTGAGCTCAGAGGGCGGCCTCTGATCACTCAACTCTTCTTATTTACATCGTGAGCACATGTGCTTTTTTTTTTTTTTTTTTGAAGACTAACTGTTCAGCCCTCCAGGAATCTGCCGGGTTCATTTGGTCAGATGTTGCACTGATGAATTATCTGATTCTGCAGCAGCTTCTGGACTTTATAAATATTAAAAACCCGTTGCAGGTGTTTTAGGAACCTTCCAAAAAAAACCTTCCAACAATACACATTTTATCTGGACTCGTCAGGGGATCATGGCTTTAAAAGCTTCATATCCAGCAGATGTCGCCCTTGAGCACCAGCATGAAACCAAAACAACTCGCGCTGCATTGTTGTGTTAGCATGCTAATGCTAGCGATCTTTATTATGCTGGTATCTTCACACTGCATGTAAATTTACCTGAAATGAGCGTGATCTAGAAACACAGTTAAGCAGTGAGTACAGTATGTTATTCTTCTTTTCTCTAGTCCCTCAATTAAACAACTTTTATACACGAGGGGAGGAGTCAGCCGGCCATCCTGGCGATGTAAACAAAGTGAAGATAGGACTCTGAAAACTCTGAAAACATCACAGACAGTGGGACTCGGGTGTTACACCCATTGTAGACAGTCATGACTCACAGAGTTATTTTCAGAGGAGATACTTGATTTATATATTTAAGTGTAAAAAAAATCACATATAAAGACTTTAAATAATCGTCATGAGGGGCGCCGGTTAGCCTAGCAGTTATGACGCTCATCCTATGTACAAAGGCTATAGTCTGCGTCGCAACGGCTGCGGGTTAGAGTCCGACCTCGGCCCTGTCTCTCTTCAGCTGTCTTATCCATGTCTGTGTTTATGTTTTACAAAAAGGTTTCACTTGAGCCGGGTTGTACAACCAAAATGAAGGATGACGCCCGATGAAGGTCAGAGGTCGAAACGCGTCGCTCTAATAAAGTTAATAAAGCAACAAAGACAGCGATCACATCTCGTCCTTGTTACAGTGAGCTCTAGAGCTCGAAAGGTACTCGCTCGGTATTTTACAATTTGTACATTTTGATCATGGAAGATTTGATTTAACTTCTTAGAGTCACGACGTGCTTCGACCTCATAGCAGACATGGTTAAGTGTTGTTCTCTGTCTTCTTTATTCTGTCTGCAATAAACACCAAAAGATGTGAAAATGTGACTCGACAGATGTTGTTTCTCTGCAGCTCAAAAAAAAGCCTGCAAGAAGACTTTCTAAAATGAATGAATTAATAACCAGCTTTCCATTGCCATCCCTTTAATATTTATCTGATGGCCGTGTGAACCCGTACACACACACACACACACACACACACACACACACACACACACACACACACACACACACACACACACACACACACACACACACACACACACACACACACACACACACACACACACACACACACACACACACACACAGATATCTGCAGACATCTCACAGATACAAACACTGACACACAACCGTCCACCTCCTCCCTTTTTCACACATTCACACTTAGGTCAAACTTAGTCAGTACACCCTCACATTCCCAGACAAACTGTGAGAGAGAGAGAGAGAGTGTGTGTGTGTGTGTGTGTGTGTGTGTGTGTGTGTGTGTGTGTGTGTGTGTGTGTGTGTGTGTGTGTATGTGTGTGTGTGTGTGTGTGTGTGTGTGTCTTTGTGTCCAGCAGACAGAGAGAGAGGTCATTCAGTGCGGGGAAATGATGACTGAGCAGCTGACACAGGAAAGAAAGAGGCAGATAGAAGAAGAAATAAAGAGAGGGAGGGATGTAGGTCACTTCCCAATTGTCAGTGAGTCATTGCTCTGGAACACACCCAACACACACACACACACACACACACACACACACACACACACACAGTGAAGTACTATCCCCCCCCCCCCGCCACTGCTTACATGTCGCTGAAGCAGAGGAGGCTCAGTGTGTGTGCTCGCCTGCATTGAGTAAGACCTTTGGCCTTTAACCTGTTAGTCTCTTCATTCCAGGCACGCATAAAGACACACACACACACACACACACACACACACACACACACACACACACACACACACACACACACACACACACACACACACACACACACACACACACACACACACACACACACACACACACACACACACACACACACACACACTGAGGGCAATCCTGTCTTCACAGCTTGAATTTACGAGCACTTCCCTCTCGCGCTGTTATTTGTCTCTCTGTCCCTTTGTTTTCTCACCACTCTCTCTCTCTCTCTCTCTCTCTCTCTCTCTTTATGACTTAAACTCGGCCGTGCGAGGGTGATGTCACAGTGACATCACGCTTCAGTTACCGTCACACATTGCAGCTGACTGCCTGGGACACCGGAAAGAGGTGGTAACATCAGCTCACAGTGTGTTTGTGTTTATGAGGTCGTCGTCATGTGATGGAGGGGGGAACCTGTGCAGGGGGGGGGGGGGGGGGGCGCTCACCCAGTGCATGCTGGGATTGGCACCAGTTACCCGTGATCATGCATTTATAAGGCAGGCAGAGACAAATGAGCCGCTCACTAACAGAAGATTTAACTGAAATGAGGCCTGCAAGAAGTGTTGTGACGACATTCTTCAGAATGGCGATTGTGATATGAAATGCGATTAATGATTGATTACTGAGGTTAGCTTTTTGTTAGCATAGCTTCATTTAACTTGATGCGAGATGCTGGAAAGGCACCACGGGTTTGATTTGCACCTGGGCCGCCAAATCTTAGGACGACAGCCTCTGTACGTGTGACACATGAACTAACCACTAGGCCATCGGCGCCCCTACTTTTCAGATTCAAAAACGCTGTCACAATAACTGACATATTAAAGCACTTTTTACTTTACGGGAGATCAGCAGAGAAGTACATGAGAAGAAGGTTTACTGACATCGATTCAGCGGGTCAAGGTTACGCTAAGCATCCTGGGAGACAGAATATCTTGTGCAGTAAACACACACACACACACACACACACGCACAGTCTATGTGCAGGAAGGAAAACTTTGTCTACCGCCAAGAATATTTGAATAAATCGAGTAAAATCAGCAATACAATTAGCCGATACCGATAGTCACATGCTATGCTATGCTAATATCGGCCGTTATTATCGGCTGGCTGATAAATCGGTCGGGCTCTAGTAACCAGTAACTGTAAGTAGTTTCTATATCTTTCAGTATTTGTATATGAAGGTGCAGACTGACTGAAACACACACATTAAAAAGTCTCTGTGTTGTTGTCCTCTGTATCAGCGCTCATGGAAAAATCTCTCCAATCGAACGACTTGATCTGAACTTGCTGTTGTATAAAGGGCCAACACATGTAGCTGTGTTATAAGGGGTTTAAAGGCCTCGCCCATGAGGTTGTTACGCTGTGTATTATGTGACTAAAAGGCCTCAGTAGGTCATCAGCTGCCTGCACTCATTTACCAAATCTGGCCTGTCCTGACCTCGGGTCCAGCGTTTCCAAGTGATCGCTGCTCATCGACTAAAAAAACCTGCAGCAGCGGCTTAAAATATGTGAACGGACTGGAGCCGCACACGAGGGATTAAAATGTGAGATTTATAGAAAAGCTTATCTACAGCTACTTCCATGATCAGATTTTCAGTCAAGGTCATTTCAAAAGAAAATCTATGAACATTATCCAGAGTTCAACCTCTCAGCTTTCTGCTCTGATTCTCATGTTTGATAGGAAACTGATTTTGTTCGGGGTGCAGATTGTAAGACACATTTTAAGTAAACGTCCGACAAATATAAACACAGAGGCTCTGCTTGAGGCCCCCTACAGGTCAGGAGCCCCCCCACTTCCTGAGAGCTAACAAATTTAAACCAAAGGAGGGGCTCAAAACGTGCAAATTTTGCAATGACAGTAGGAAAACTCCCTAAGGGCGCCCCATCTGACCGCACTCAAGTCTCGTTGCTCTGCTAAGTGTCCTGTGCTGTATTTCTGTGAAAACCAAAGTTTGTTCATGAAAGTCAACGATGAAAAATGAAGAAGAAGAATCTGTCAGGGAGCGAGTAAAGAAAGGAGGAGTACGCCTCGAGTCACTGTCGGACATAAAGGCGATGGACGCTGGTTTTAAACGCCCCCCCAGTGAATTTCTGCCAAAAGAGACTAGAATCACAAAGAATCAAAACCTAAAGCCATTGTTGCAAACGTATAGATGGTAATGTGTCACCAAATCTGAAAGCTTTTTTCAAACCTGGAGTCGATGCATTATTGCACATTTTACTCTGAATGCAGCTCTTTGCCATCCTGCTTTGACAATCAACACTCTCATTTTAAAAATATTAAGTGAGTCACATCACAGGCGGTTTAGAGTGAAACCTCATTATCAGTCAGTTTTGCAGAAGTTGAATTGTGAGTTCAGTAATTTTAAGAATATGATGTCAAAACTTTGACAGAAGACTCGCCCATCATGTCGAAATGTTTGATGCTTCAACACTTTTCTACAACACATGTTTTAAAACGATATAATCTCTATTCATGTTATGATCCATAGAATCAACAACTCATCAAGAAGACTTTCCAAAAAACAGGTTCTCAGTACGATTTTTAATCAGAAGTTGTCTTAAATGAAAGGACTGTCTTTTGCACGCTTTTGTACAATCCAGACAGGGTGAAGGAGTTTGATTGCCATTTTGCAACTAACCAAAATTCACTGCCTCAGATTTCTACTTATTAAAACGCTCCATATTGTTGGAATGAGTTTAAATACGAGCAAACATAAAGTTGAGCAGCAGAGTAAGGTCGTCAAAATGTTCGATTTACTCCCTTTATGATAAGATTTGTTTTAAACGATACAATCTATACAATAGTATCGATATGAAACATAATAAACCACCTTTAAGATTTATTTCCAACCAAAACAGACCGACATATTTGCAATTTACTGTAGAAACTTTGCAGGAATATTCTGGCAACTTTCAGTAAATAAGAGCCAGAAATCAGACTGCCCACCCAGGTCCTCTCTTATTGTTACCATGGTATCCAAACATGTACCGAAATCATTAAAATGTTTACCTACATTGTACTTAAGTTTACAAATCCTGACAACCCTAGCATGTGTCAGCATGGTGATGGTTCACAGACTGTGAAAGTGGAGAAGAAAACATCCTGAGGAGGAGGCTGCATGAATGTCACATAAAGTTGTGTTCATTTCCTATCTTGTTAAGAAAAGGCTGAAAGGCTCCTGATACTTAAAGAAGGGGATTGCATGTGCGCCAGTTATTCCTCCACATCCCCCCCCTCAAGCTGACAACAAATATCAAAGAACGAGCAACTGGTTTTACCCGCCAGCCCCCCCCCCCCCCCCCCCCTGTCATTTTCAACAAATTTAATTATCTACACACACTAATTGGAATCTGCCCTGTAGTTGTTTTGTTAAGGATCATCTTTAAAGACTCACAGTGGCTGGATCCGCTCCAGTGTCTGCCGGTCACTAGGGACACTCCGAACGGACGCTGGAGTCCTCCCACCCCGGACAGGAGTCCCTTCTCCGGCCCGAGCCCCGGGGGTCTGTGGTAGTAGTCCATGCTCAGGAAAGAGCCGCCGGGACTGGGGCTGCTCGGGCTCGGGCTGAAACCCACAACATCCACGCTTTCGTACATCCCCGAGAGGCGCGAGAGACGCGTTTGATCTCTTTGTGGTGAAATAAGAGAGGAGGAGGAGGAGGAGGAGGAGAAAAAAGATCAAAGAGTCGAGGACGGTGAGGAGAGAAAAAGAGAGGGAGGAGGGGGGGAAGAGTTCACATCTTCATAACAGACTGACGGGAGGAGGAGGTGCAGAAGCAGGAGGAGGAGGAGGAGGAGGAGGAGGAGGAGAGATGACCGGTCCTGTGACCTCTCAGCCTTTGGAAGAGCACCAGCAGGATCCCGTCTTTCCGTGTTTTTGTCGACTGTTTCGTCCTCTTTGCTCGAACGGAACGAGTTAAGTCGACTAATCGAAGGTGGTTTCTTGACCGATTTTTTCGATTAATCGAACTGTTATGTTCGAAAAAAAAAAGTTGCAGAAGTAACTACTAGTTATTCTGAATTAAAACACACAAAGAAATACAGGAACATTAGCTTTCTAGTAAAACACACTTCAGTTGTTAGGAGTTTGCAGCGACCTTCACGTCCCTTTAGTCGATCGAAGCAGTTTGTCGCTGCATTTGAACACCGACTAAAACACGATTATGTAATTGTTATATCGCGTGCTAATCCGCGCTGGAAGGAGGCGAACTATCTCCTGCACTGGAAGACTACTCCTTTGTGTCCCAGCTGGTATACTGCCTGTCCTTCTCCATGCATGCAGTGAATGAACGCCGAGCAGGAGTGGACGAGGAGTAGTGAGGTCCAGCAGTCCGTGGAGAGAGACAGAGAGAGAAAGAGACGACAGAAAAGACTCCGTGCTGAAACATAAACGCTGAACACACACTGCCACGAAGGTCTGTCGGTCCGTGGAGATGAATATCCGAGAGGGGGAACCTGAGTTTGGTCGAGATATCGGCACAGTTTGTGCCTGAACGCGTCTTAATGCTCGTTGTCGAGGTCCGGCAGCAGAGCAGGCAGCAGTGTCCTGTGGTAACCCCTGATCTGTACCCGACGGCCTCTCTCTCTCTCTCTCTCTCCCCTCCCTCTCTCTCTCTCTCTCTCTCTCTCTCTCTCTCTCTCCCCTCCCTCTCTCTCTCTCTCTCTCTCTCTGGTTTGATGAGTGACACCAGCTGCGCACGAGCTCCACCTACCTGCCCCGCGCGTGCCTTCAGAGAGCTTTCTGACTTCTTTCAACCTTCTGCTGTCATCCAGATAAAAAAAAAAAAAATGACACTAATATCACGTTATGACGTAAAAAGTTTGTGTTTCATCTCAAAAAGATTGTGTTACGTCATTTCTAGATTTATTTTTCATTCATTTTTTCATTTTATTTAAAATGCAGAGTGTCTACAGGGCGGTAAACATGACCCTGTGAAAAACTTTTTTTTAAAAAGCTAAATGGACATTTGAGCTTAAAAAAACAACAATAAAAATGTCTCTCAGTTTTAACACAAATTAAATCTGTGCTTTCAATGTTTTTGGGGGGGGGGGGGGTGTGTTTGACCACTTAGAGACATGGATGAGGAAACGCACTTCGATGTTTTCGGGTGTCGGCCAGTAGAATTGGCTAATTGGTTAGTCGTTTGCAGTTTTGCTCTAGGCTGGGGGTGGAGTCCATGGGTGGCGATACCAGGGGAGGGGAGGGGATTTCCCACTGTGACATCACAAGGAGAACACATTTGAAACAGAGCATTTTTCTCTGTGTTGTAAGACTTATGCAGACCACAAACAAAGGACTGGATGGGTTTATTTCACATTTTGTGGGTCAGTAGACTCTCAGGTTACCAGATATATGTTCAACAACACTGTACAAGTGGATTCTTTTGAATATGTTCCCTTTAAAATATCATATTTGGCACCAGGGGCTGTATCAAATCAGGATGACGATATTTCAGATTTCTGCATCGATATTTCATCCCACCCCTTTTTGTCAATCCCCTCCCTGACAACTGGACCCACAGCATGCCAGGAAAACGTTCCTGATGACATACGAG